>NC_138205.1:98639730-98744644 GCF_964194415.1 Vipera berus | reverse complement strand
GACAGCAGACAACCCTGTCTTGTTCCCTTTTCAATTTTACAAGCTTCTGTTAAACTACCATTAATTATTATTTGAGCTGTTTGTTTTTGATATATTGCCCTAATAGGTTGTAAAAACTTATCACCAAACTTCATCTTCTCCAAAACTTTAAATAAAAATTGCCAATTCAATTGATCAAAGGCCTTTTTGGCATCCAAAAAGATCAACGCTGCGGGGACTTGTTCCAAAAATTCTAATAAATTTACAATATGTCTCACATTATTTTTCATTTGTCTACCACTTATAAATCCTGTCTGATCACTATGAATCATTTGCTGCATAACCTTTATTAATTTGCTAAAATCTTTGCAAATATTTTATAATCATTATTTAAAAGCGATATAGGCCTATAATTTTTAAGTTGAACAAGATCTTGATCTTCCTTAGGGAACAAAGTTATAAATGCTGTTTTCCACGATGGAGGCACTTCTCCTCCATATTGAATTGTTCTAAATAATTATTTTAATGGCTCCACCATTTCTGATTGTACATTTTTATAATAAATAGCTGATAAACCATCTATACCGGGTGTCTTACCCACTTTTAACTGTTTAATTGCTAAAATAATTTCTTCAGCAGTTATCAATTGATTCAGTCTAGAATTTATCAAATATTTTTGATCAGATGCACGAATATGCGTTTCTTGCAAACATATAACATCATTTTTGAATTGTTTCAGATACTGAAATACTTTCTCTTTTGTGGTGAATTTAATCCATTAACATTCCAGGTTAGAAACTTTGTCGCCATCTTTTGCGACTTGAAGTTTTCGGAGTGTTTCTTGCAGATCCATAAGCATCTGCCTCTTTGGCCTAGCCCCTCCCACTGCTTCACTAGTAAATTCCTGACTTGTAGTTATAGAAGACTGTTTCTATTGTTGTTGTTGTTCCTTACATCTAGATGCAGCCCGTGTCACTCTTTGAGTCTTAGATTCTTCTAAAACCAGGGGTTGCACAGTTTCCAAAATTTGCTGTACTTCTTGTACCTCTCTCTCTCCTTCTTCTTTCCCTCCTTTAACTTCTTCTTTCTCTCCTTTAACTTCTGAAGATGGCGGTGAACCTGCTTTCAATACATTAGAATAAAAATCACATGCTTTCAGGACTGTATTAAGACGATATCTTATTCCAGCATAATTCACCACAATCCCCATTGGTATTTCCCATCTGAAATGAAGCTGTTGTTTTTTTAATTCATGTGCCAGAAAAACAAAATCTTTCCTTTTTCTCAAAATTCTTGAGGGAATCTCTTTCAGAATCAAAACCTCTTGATTAGCCACTTTAAATCTATTATTGTAAAAAGCTTGAATGATCTCATTTCTGATCTTTCTCTTTGTAAAATACACAACCACATCCCTTGGCAGTTTCCTTTGCCTAGCAATCCAAGAATTAACACAAAATACTTTATCTATCTCTACAAAAAAATCTTCCAGTTGAATTCCCAAAATAGGCGCCAGAGCATCCACCAACATCTCCTCCAGATTTTCCTGTGGGTTTTCTTTTAAGCCTCTTATCCTCAGGGCAAACTCCATGTCTCTATATTGTGTCATAACCACGTCATCATCAATTTTGTCCAATTTATTCTCAACTTCACACATTTTAGCCTCCAGCATCAGATTATTTTGTTTCACTTCTTCCACACGTTCATCCAGACTCTCAATACAACCTGAGAGCCCTTGAAATGCCATCAAAATGTCCTCCCGTATTTCCTTATTTTTTTCTTCAATAAGTTCTACCACCTGCTCAGATATTTTTTCAGACTGAAGTTTTAAAGCATCTTTTAAAGAATCTTGTAAGTCTTTTAAAGTCAGTGGAGGTGCAGCAGCTGCAGCAGGTAACATCAAAGATTGAATTCCAGATTGCTGAACAGGTGATGTCCCCGGACTTTTAGAAACAGGAATTCTAGGCAGTTTGGAAGCCATTTTAGCACCTAATTAACTTTCTTTACACACTTTCACGTTTCCGCCTCACTTGCAGTTTTAGTGTAAATGTTAAATATCCAAGTCTTATAGTCACTTTTAAACAGCTCCAAAATTTAACAAAATCTTAAAGTTCTGAAAATCCACTTTAGATATTCCTCCTCAGTATCCAAACAATCACTTTCACTTTGAGAAGAAAAAAAAAAGACACTTTCAATGCTTGTTACAAAGAATCACTCAGGCGCCATCTTTCCGTCCTTTTTAAAACGATCGTTGAAACAGGAAAAAAGTTGAAGTTCCAGAGTTAAAGTCTTATACTTGCTGTTTATATTGTTCCTGCATCCGCTCTGCCTGCATCAATTACTTCAAAAAACAAACAAATCCAGTAGGAATGGATTCAGCATCTTGTTCTGCTTAAAAACAGAAAAATCCTCCGATCTGGAGTGTTTCCGGGCTTCGGGGGAGCTCTCACCTTTCAAGCCCCAGAATAAACATTCTGGGGCTCTAGGGGAGCTCTACCCCTACCCAGAGACTCCCCTTCTCCTTTTCGCCCAAGGGTAAGGGTTTTTAAGCTGCGGAACAGCTGATCGTCGGCTGCTCTGTGGCTTTAACAAAATTGGAAGGCTGGCAGTCGATCCCGACCATCTACGACGCTGAAGCGCCACCCGGAAGTCCTCTGGTACTTGGAAGATTCTTGAAGTGGTCCAGCTATGTCTGGTATGGATTAGCTAATTTAAATTTACCTCCATGTAAATTAATTCAAGCTAATAAAATTCACAATAAGTCTTGTTAATCCATATTTCTGACTTATCTCTGTTTGAGGTTTAAAAATAAATATAAAATATAAAATAAATATGCATAGACTGGGAAATACCTCTTGGAAAGTCCTGGGTTGTATCTTTTCTGAAAAGCCAAGGAAAGATTCCAGAAGAAATCCACAGAGAGATAATTCTGCATTGCTGATATTCATGCCCATATAGTCACCAGAAATCAAGGCAATTGATTCAAGACAATCAGTCACCTAATGTTAGTTGTCTTAGTGATTGCTTAACATGCTATGGAATAGCATATTTCTCTTCAACACATTCTAAAGTTATTTCATCCTTAGAGCTGTCAATCTAAAATGTAGATTAAACTATTTCTACTGCTATCACAATGAACATTATAGATAGATTCATCATAATGGCCTACATATGATGTTACTGCTTTTGCCCATGTGTATAAAGCTGTGGCATGCACAGAAAAGGGACTGGGCCTGCATTACAACATTCCAATGTTTTCATCAGTCTAAGTCTCCCACAAGCATGTACATACACAAAGGCCATTCATCCTCCAGTTTCACTGAGAGAAGAAAATGTGCAGAGTGCTGAACTCAATCAAAGATTCTGTTGTGTAGTGAGTTCTTTGGAGGCAGTAAGCAAGATGAGAGGTTGCAAACAGGAACATTGCTTTATTGAGGCAAACAGGAACAGAACTGAAACAGTTCTGTTGTGGTGCTCTTGGATCTTGTTAACTTCATGGTCAGAGTCAATGTCTTCAGAATGCTTGGCGTCCTTGTGGTAGATGGCTTCCTTGTGAGAAGTACTTTTGGTGGGCCACAACATCTTCACGGCCCCAGTGGCTGCTTCACCTGCCATGACCTGTTTTAAGGCTTCTTGGAGCGAGAGTCTCTTTTGCAAAAAGTTTTTTTAAATCCCATTTATATCCCGCCCTTCTCTGAAGACTGAGGGTGGCTTACAATCTAAGAAGCACAAATCAATGTGCTTAGCAATAGCCTTCATTCTATGTATATGCCTGCTTATTAGGGCTTTCGCCCCCCCCCCACCCCCAAGTGGCATTTTTACAAAGTCAGCTTATTGCCCCCAACAATCTGGGTCCTCATTTTACCTACCTCGGAAGGATGGAAGGCTGAGTCAACCTTGAGCCTGGTGGGACTCGAACCTGCACTAATTGCAGGCAGCTGGTGTTACTTAAGGAGGCATTAGCCCACTGCTCCACCAAGGCTCTTGTTGTAACTCTCTGCTCCTGAGTCCTCATATGAGTTGGTTGTGAAGCCTTTCTTCCAAGTCTGAAAATTTGCACAGGTGCGAAACTTGTCTCAACGCCACGATGAATACTGTGGCAGTTTCACTGGGTTGTTGAACTCATTGTTCGAAGGCTTGCCTCCACGCTATCACTGACAGCTTCGGTTGGAAATGGTCGCCGAGCCATTTGTTCAGGTCTGTGTTAGTAATGGACTCCAGCTGCGCTGATGCGAATAAATTCTCTGTGATGTTGAATATGGCAGACCCGCAGACACAGAGAAGTGTTGCAGCCTTCAGGCCATCTTCGGCGACTTGGTTGGTGCAGAAGTAGTTCTCTACTCTTCAAATGTAGGACAACCATCTCTCTGGGTAAGTGATGTAAATTCCTCGAGCTTTCCAACTTTCGCCATGGTGGGAAAGTCTTTGCGGCTCATGCCTCGCGTTGCCTCGTGCTGCTACTCTTGTAGGCCCTGGGACTGGTCCGCAGGGCAGTGTGGTCGCTAGCGTGGCTTGCTAGGCTGACCAAGGGGGGGAACGTGGTCCCTGCCAGGTGCTGTACTTGCCTCACCCCATAATGACTTTCAGCTCTTCTGAAGAAGCAGGATCCCATCTTCATCACCAGTATTGTGTCATGAGTTCTTTGGAGGCAGTAAGCGAGACGAGAGGTTGCAAACAGGAACATTGCTTTATTGAGGCAAACAGGAACAGAACTGAAACAGAGGCTTCTGCGCAGCTACTTATACAGTTGGCCACTAGGCAGCAGCCAATAGGTTTAAAGGAACCCATTCCCGGCCCAAATCATCCAATGATCTTCTTGGAGACAGCAAGTCTGACTAGTCAGTGACCGTTACACAGACACACCAATTGAGCAACCTTAAGCAGCATTCAAACAGACACGTGAAACAGTTCAAGTAAAATCCCAATATATTATAGGTTCCTTAGAAATGTTCCCATTTAAGTAATGTGAAGAATCAAGCAAGAATGATTTGCATGGTCGATTCATTTCTGAAACAAGAATAAAATATTCTCCTTTTGTTTCAGAATGGCTGAGTCCCTTAGCTGAAATTTAATTAGGAATTCATTCCAAGTAGCTTTCTAATTTATCATAAGTGCAAAAGTCTCTTGTCCACATTACTTCTCGATTGGTTTTCTATAAAGCTGTGTAAGTAATTACTAGTCTTAATGGATAGTCACTTTATGCTGAGAGAGAGAAGATTAAGAATTATTTATAAAAGTCATAAGTGGCTGCAAAAAGATTAATTTATTTGTAGCCTTGATACTCCATGACATCCTCAAAGAAATAAAAAAGTATGTCAATCAGAAAAGATTCTGAAAAATGGCCACAGAAAGTTAAAAATCTAGCTTTGTGGGTTATAACACTCTACTAATTTTATCTATTGAGATTTTCTATAAATTTGCTTCTGATTCATTTACTTTACATGCCAATTTATTGCATATGTATAAGCAGTGCTTTTTTTGTAAAAGAAAAAGGTGCCAGAACTCACATGTCATACAAACTACCTTGCCTACAAGGTTCCATCCAAAAAAGGTGCCGGAACTCTGTTCTGAGCGTTCTATGAGAAAAAAAGCCCTGTGTATAAGTCTTCAACCTCCAGATTAATTTGGGCATTGGTTCCATTTGTTTCTTTATGTAGGGCATTTTCCATATATAAAGGATTCAATAGAAGAATGTCATAATGTCAGAAGCATTCAGTGTGTAATTTGGTTAGAGGTGATATTTTTACGGACATTTACGAACTGCTTAGGCAACTGCTACCGTTGTATGGGAAGCCTGAAAGCAGATATTATGTTTACTTTGTGCACTTATACAAATACTGTTTGTATCCAAATTACATCATATGACTTATGCATAAAATTTAGCTCCGATTCCTATCAACATTACCTAAGTGTGGAGGAGGGGGGTTTCTTGAGGGAATTAGGCTAACAAAAGTACAAGATCATTTCTACTTGAACTGTGATGTCATAAATTTAATTTAATTTAATCACCCTGTAAACCGCCCTGAGTCCTTCGGGAAAGGGCGGTATATAAATATAATAAAATAAATAAATAAATAAATAAATAAATAAATAAATAAATAAATAAATAAATAAATAAACGTGCCCCCCCTCAAAATAAAGCTCACAGAATGATACTGTTTTTTGTCAATATAATAATAACAACAATATCCCAAAGACACCTCTGGTATCTATGCATATTTTTTCCTGCCTGCTTTTTTTACCTGTTATCATTTAAATTGATTGTTTGATAAATTTATATACTGTAGGGTAAAGGAAACTTGGAAGTCTTGGAGAAAGGAAGAGAAATCTTTTTTTTTTCAGGCCACTTCCCTTTCATTGTAATTGTAGGGTTATTGTTCTTCTTAGCATATTTCCCATATGTCTGCATGGTCAGCTTGTTGATAGTAAAATGAACAATGCACACTATGAGGCAAGATATTTTGTTTATCATCCAAGTTATCCCACAACCTGTCGGTGATTAAGGAATCACTGGCCAAGGTCACTCAGCAGGCATTGGTGCCTAAAGGGTACCAGAATCCGGATCTAACATCTTAACCACCACAGTATGCTAGTTTTCCCAGCACCATGCTTACAAATATACATGTGAAATTCCCCAGATTAGATTGCAAGCAATTTATTATCTGATATTTTTTAAAAACTGTATTGAACTGCAAAGCAATGTGAGATATTTCTTCTGAAAAAATCTTGTATAGCACTGCTTTTCCCTTTCTGTTCCCTGCTGTGTCTCTCAGCTATGAAAGGACGTACCCTTTGCCAACCCTGCACCATTCAGCAATATACTGGCCATACTGGTTAAGATTTTCAGGCATTACCTATGTTTCTCAACTCATGCTGTCTGGGGAATCCTGGGAGTTGAAGTGCACACAGTTGCCAAAGTTGAGAAAAACACTGCATTATACAGTAATGTTACATAGTGTGAAAAGAGATGGGAATTTTTCAGACACACGTACACAACTTTTTAAAACTCTTCTATTTATTATTATAGTATGTTATCTCTAGCATATAGATTGGCTTTAGCATAATAAACTTTACATACATATCTGTACTGTGCTTTTGGCAATTTCTTAATTGTTTCAGTTCCTCCTTCAGTCACACAGGCATTTCCTATTTCAGCTCTGATTTGCTTACTCTCATCAAGAATTTCTGTACTTCTCAGCCTTGATTTTTAGCCTAAAGAAGAAAAGGGAAAGAAGGATAAACAAACAAACAAACAAATAATGAACCTGTTGGAATTCCAGCATCAGAGATATCTACATATAGTCCAAGAAGTCAAGATGGTGACTAGGATTGTGCCATTGAAGCTCCACCCATAAAAAATATAGACAGAGCTTCAGTTGTGGCATTGTGGCTATGATTATATTTGTAGCTCTTCAGTAGGATATGCACTTTATTTCTGAATTCTGTTTTGTGAACGTGCAGACATATGTATTCTAAAAATGGAAGAGAAGAGAATGCATAATTCAATGAGGCTATAATGCTAGTTTATATTATTTCATTCATTGCTCTCTGATAGCAAGAGAGACATTACTGGTAGTTGTGGTTGGTAAAAGCAGTTTCTTTCTTTCCTAGACGATGTCACAATGTGATGTTCAAACATGTTGTGGTAATAAATTAAAAAATTTTTGAACATGTTTTATATGTTATCTTGAAATGAAATGGTCTAAAAGTAGTAATAAAATATTTGAAGAGAAATGTTCCACGTGTTTGAAGTAAAATGTACCGTATATACATTTCTAAATTTCTAAATTTCTGGGAATTAATAAAAGAAAAGTCATTGATTAAAAATCTAATTTGTATCACCTCAACAATATATTTTGGACTATAATTCTATCCTCAGCTTATTTGTTACCAAAGTAACTTATTAAACAAAAATTGCACTTATTACAATGAAGAGTGAGTTTCAGAACCTACTAATTTCTATATCGGTAAACATGAGCATTTTTGTGGTTTAACACCTTCTATAATATACAGCTGTCATACAGATCAGCTATTAAACCCTATTTTATGTTTGCTGGGGTAGAGCCTGAAGTTCATGAGATTTCATTTTCTTTAAAATGCCCAGAGTTATTAATTTCATTTTGAAATGTGCTAATGAGGTTTTCATCTAGATACTGCCAATACATATTAGCAAAACTTTAGTGCCAATGAGAATCCCACATAATATCAAAATATTTCCTAAAGATGGACAAAAGAAACTACTTATAGATCTGAGAATGAGCTATATTATATAAAATGTTTTGATAAGTTAAAATACCACCTCAATCCATATCAATATTTCCCAATACTCAGATACAAGAGTAAATACATCACCAGTATTTATAACCAATTGGGCTTTGCCAACAAATAGTGGAAATTAGACCTTCTGGATACCATATGTAAGCAGCTTTAATTTATTTGAAAGATGAGCCAAGTATGAATATTACATAGTGTTGTGCAAAATAAATCTATTAAATATTAGCTATTGTACTTTCTATGCTTATCTTAATTCTATGCTTAACCTAATATGAAGGAGTCAAGTTTAATTAAGCAGTAAAATTAATGCTAGAAATACAGGAACCACTACTAACAGATAAAGGCACAAAAACATAATATATATGGTATCAAATCTGTAGACATGGGGGAGGGAGGCATTTGAGACATAGGAAATGAGTACCTGTATTACCTAACACCCTTTGCTTTATGGATTCTTGCATTGAGCAAAGACAGCCGCAATGAGAGCACAGTTGTATATCAAGTAATATTAACTGTGCCAATGGACAAGTTCTGCAGAGTTCAGTGGTTTACAGATTAAGCATAATAGTTACTTCCATATTTTGACATAGTAGATATTTTCAGATTTGGAAAATGTTCAGACTGTATAGAATACCTTTTTAAGGAAAACTATTCAGACATAACAGAAATGTAAGCTTTACTCCTGGTATAGTTTGATGTGAGGAGAAGCATACCATACAGAATATAGATTATGGAAAATTCTAGGAATGATAGGGGTGGGGAAGAGAATGAAAGCAGGACTAGGGATTGTAGTACACCAGATCAGAACTTCAAAACATAACAATTTGGGAACAGTGAAATGGTTACAATGAGAGGCATGGAAGGTCCAGGCCATACAACACTGAAAATGTCAAAAGAAAGAAAATTTTAAATTTGTATTGCAACAGTGAATACTAAAGAACTAAACCCATAAATGAATAATTTAGATTATTTTAGCACTGTGTTCTTGTCTGAATTCTAGCAATACTAAATATAGTTTTACATACCCTTTAAGAGCTTACAATTCTCTTTCTCTTGCCCTAAGCCAATCTAAACTGCTGAACAGTATTTACAGCCCTTCCCAAGAAAGGGTAGCATTTATGCTGAGTACAGCTTCTCGTCTGTGCTGTATGATTACCTATTTGGAGAGTTGCTAAATCATCCTCCATTCCCCAGATAATCCTTTTAATGCAAATCCCATTTATTTCTCTACACCTTACCATAACTGGAAAAATATAACTGCACAGAATCTTTCATAAATATATGTATATACTAGCCACACTGTCATGTCAAGCATATAATGCAGTGGCTATTGTCATTGAGGACTATCAGATCTGGGCTGCAAAAACTGGGAAGATTTCAACTCAGAAGACTAGCTCTTTGCTGATAAGGAACAGTCCCGGGGATTTACAGCTCAAATTTGGTGGTATTTCCTGCTTATTTTTCTGAGCAATCTGATTAGCTATTTGGCCTTTCAAAATCTTCATTTCCCTTCTACTTGTGAGGAGAAAATAGGTAAAAAGGTAGCAACAATCTTGAGCTGAGCTTGGATCCTGGTTATAAAATAAGCATGTTTTATTAAAACAATATAGGAATTTGTTGTTTTCTTTCAAGGCATTTTTCCACTTTCTGTTTTAACCATTTTCTGACAGTTTCCCATCCAGGTGCAAGCCATGCTGGAATCTCTTTAGCATTTCTTCTTTAATCAGTGAAAGTCACTTACTATGACAAACATACAAATACTTCACTGTCTTCTGAGAAAAACATATCATCCAGTACAGCTGGTTTCTTGCTATCTGTTTGAGCTAAGCAATGCATAAAAGGCAGCAATTAGATTATGTATACAACATGCGCACATACAAATACACATATAAATCCATACATATTTGTTATTACAGTATTGATGACTATTGTTATTACCGTATTTTCCGGCGTATAAGACGACTGGGCGTATAAGACGACCCCCTACATTTCCTGTTAAATTATAGGGTTTGGGCTATACTCGCCGTATAAGACTACCCCTCTTCCAACGCACACCAAATAAAAATTAAAAAACATCAGATTTGATTTTAATATGGTAATTTTAATTCAAATGCTTATGACATGCAGGTACTTAGTAGGAAAACTGTCACTTATAAACACTTGGAGTAACTGTCCACTACAATGAGGAATACCTGTCCTTGGTAAATCCTAGATGAGGAAGTTTGCGTGGTTTCCCAGTGATGTATTGGGGCTTGAGTCATTTCAGGTCTGGATTGCTGGCAAACCTGGCATCCTTTCACTTGGACCTCTATATCCTTATCCAACCCTGGCCATCACTGGTAGCTTCTCGTGAGTGCCTTCATCCTGACTATTCCAGGATGTCCCTCATGCAGAGATTCTAAGACTAGTCCTCAATGAGTGTGGAACTATGACCCGACTTCCCCATAGAATGCAACCCTTGTATGCTGATAGCTCATCTTGTCTTCTGATGAAGCTGTGAAATTCTGTCCACAGACTGGCTTCTGGGCACCCCCTCAGCACCCAGTTCAAAATACTACTACTGAGTGTTTTGTTGATGGTTGTTTCAACAGCCACATCCCCTGCGTGAAGGGGAGACTCTGGCAGATCCTGAATTGCCAGGATACGTGCAGTGGGTGCAGGGTTTGGTTCTGAATGAGGCAGGAGCAACCTGCTGAGTGTGCCATCATGGCCCATTTCCTTGCCTGGCTTATGGACTAGCCTGTAACTGTAGGCTGCCATAAAGATTAACCACCTCAACATCCGTGTGGGGAGGATCTGAGGGGTTTGCTTGTCTGCAGTAAACAGACCTAGAAGTGGCTTGTGGTCAGTAAAGACCATAAATGGGTGACCATAAAGGAAATCATGGAATTTTTTTATTCCTGCCACTATCGCCAATGCCTCCTTGTCAATTTAGGCATAATTCCTTTCCGCAGGGGAAAGTGTCCTTGAATAATATGCTATGGGAGCCTGCCTCCTGTCAGCCATTAAATGGCTCAAAACTGCTCCTGTCCCATAAGATGAAGCATCACATGCAATACTGATAGGCAGTTTCTCATTGAAATGTGTTAACACAGAGTTTGAAGACAGCAGTAATTTGACTGCTTTGAAATTTTTCTGTGGACGCTCATCCACTGCCATGGCGCCCTCTTATCCAAGAGCCTATGCAAGGGCTCTGCCAATGCAGCTTATGTGGGAGGAATGCATGGTAGAAATTGAGTAACCCTAAAAATGCCTGCAGCTCCCCCTTTGACTTAGGACTGGGAGCCTGCTGAATAACCTTAAGCTTTGAGTCAGTGGGGTGGATTCCTGCAGTGTCTATGTGAAATCCAAGGAACTCTGTAGAGTTCACACCTATCTGACATTTCTCTCTCTTTTGACCTTCAGCCCCGCTTTGCGGAAACACTGAAGGACAGCTCTTAGACGTTCTGCCAATATTTCTGCTGCCTCCCCAGCTATGAGGATGTCATCCTAATAAGGAAACACACCTGGAACATTTTTGAATGTGTGCTCCATCACAATCTGAAAAAGTCCTCGGGCCACACTGACCCCAAACTGCAGGCGATGAACCCTGAATGCCCCTCTATGGGTAACTATTGTTTGAGCTTCTGCTGTGGCATTATCCACAGGCAGCTGTTGGTATGCCTGTGCTAGGTCCAACTTCGCAAATAAGCAACCTCCCTGTAGTGATGCCAAAATGTGGCGTGCTCAGTGGGTTAAGATGCTGAGCTTGTCGATCAGAAGGTCGGCAGTTTGGCAGATCAAATCCCAAGTGCCGCATAACAGAGTGAGTACCTGTTACTCGTCCCAGCTTCTGCCAACCTAGCAGTTCGAAAGCATGTAAAAATGCAGGTAGAAAAATAGGGACCACTACAGTGGGAAGGTAACAGCGTTCCGTGCGCCTTTGGCATCTAGTCATGCCAGCCACATGACCATGGAGATGTCCTCGGACAAGCGCTGGCTTTTTGGCTTTGAAACAGAGATGAGCACCAGCCCCTAGAGTTGGAAACAACTAGCATGCATGTGCGGGGGAACCTTTACCTTTTTTACATGTACTGAATATGCATGCTGCTGAAGTGCTTTATTAATGGTGCACTTATAGTCAGCACTGATGCGCACTTCACCATTTGATTTGACTGGTATGATTATAGGAGTTTCCCACAAACTGCTATCTACTGATTGCAGCACATGTTGCTGCACTAATTTATCTAGCTCTGCATCTATTTTGGATTTAAGGGCAAAAGGCACTCTGCAAGGCTTGATCATTATTGGGGTTATGGTTGGATCAAGGTGGAGGGTAGTTGGAGCTCCCTTGGATTTGCCTAAACTAGGGCTGAATACATCAGCAAATCTGCTGTTTGAGTTCTGTTGATGCCAATCACATGGATGCCCAGGGCATTGAACCAGTCTAGGCCGATCAGGCTTGTGTGCTGGCCATTGACCACCACAATGTTGAGGGGACCCTCAAACTCTTTGAATCTTACTTTTAGTGTAGCTTTGCCTTTAACAACTATGCAGGAATTTTGAAAATCCATCAACACTAAATTTGACGGCTTGAATCTGAATCATTTACCACCATGGTTGCAAATGTAATTGAAGATTTTATGGGAAATTATGGACAGGGCTGACCCGGTGTCCAGTTCCATTGAGCATGGAACTCCTTGCAGCTTGACTCTTAGTCTAAGTTCTTCTTTGATGGGGTGATGTGCTCCTGTTCTTAGAATGCTCCTTCTTCCAGAGCAATATCCTACTCTATTTTGCCCCGGGGACCCTGTACCTTTCCTGGGGAAGTCTTCTGGTGGAGATTCCCTCTGGCAACCTTTACAGAAGATAGTGATGTGGCCCTGTTTGCCACATGCTTGGCACACAGCCGTATAAAACTTGCACTCAGAGCACTGGTGCTGACCTCCGCAGCCCACACAGCTAGTGAAGGGAACTTCCTTCTCAAATGGCCGCTGCCCTCTTTCTGGGAACCTCTGCACCCGGTCGATCTCACTGTTGTTGTCCAGGTTGTTGGCTTTTTCAGAGTCTTCATGGTGGACAGTTGTCTGGCTGGGGAAATTCTTTGAGGGTTGTAAAGCTTTGACAGCTCCCCCAACGGCGTCTTCTGCCATTGCCTCTTTCAAGGCATCCTGGAACATCAAAGTCTCCTTTTCAAACAGCCTCTGCTGTAAGTCTCTGTTCTTCAGGCCACATACCAGTCGGTCCCTGAGCCGATCTTCTAAGTCTCGGAAGTTGCAAAGTCTGGACGCCTGTCTGAGTGCAGCCACGAATTCTGTGGCTGACTCCCCAGGCTGCTGAGCCCTCTGTTTGAACGTGTGTCTCCAGGCAATGACAGAAAGTCTTGGTTCAAAGTGCTCTTTAAATTTCCTCTTTAGTTCGTTGTAGGTAAGTGACTCTAAACTGGCTGGGGTGACTAGATTCTCTGCTATGTCAAAAGTCACCTGTCCATGTATGCACAGCAATGTGGCAGCCTTTAGACCATCTTCCCTGACCTGGTTTGCTCTCTAGGTTTTGACCCAGGAGACATACGAGCTCCATCGCTCTGGGTGTGAATTTTGAAAGCTTGCTGACCTTGGCCATAGCTGACTGTTACAAGTCTCTCAATACCTTATGTTGCTAAGGGCTTCTGTGCAAATCCTAGGGATGGATCACTTAGGATAGTGATGCCTCCAGCGTGGCTTGCTGGCAGGCAGTGTGTGTGGGGGGGGAACGTTGTCCCTTCCAGAGTGCTGCTGCCTGGTCTTACCCCTAGTGACTCTTGGCTCTTTCTTCCTTAGCAGTATATCCCACCCGCATCACCACTGTTGAATGCTGGGGTTGGTGAGGCATGAAAGAGACAAGAGTGAAAGTAACAGTTCGTTTATTGAGTTAACACAGAAGCTGCTCTAACAGCTGCTTGACATCTATTTATAGGGACCGCCGCTAGGTGGCAGCCAATGAGTTTAAAGCAGACATTCCTGCCCAAAACACAAGCTTGCAAAGTAACAGACAGACAGTTTAAGGATTTGAATGCATACAGCACTTAACCATTTATAACTGCCATTATGAATTTACATCAATACACAAAAGTATAGCTTTTCCTGCTTGAGCGGAGGGCTGGACTAAAAACCTCCAAGGTACCTTTCAGCTCTATTCTGTTCTGTTCTGTTCTGTTCTGTTCTGTTCTCTAAGTCCATCCTCAATGGGTTGCTCATAGCTTGCTCACAATCACTTCTAAATTTCTTCTAAAAACTTGAAAATAATATCTATGCTTTTTTTAATTGTCCAATCTCCACATTTTCAATTGATTTATTTAGAAACAATGCAACTAGAAGACTTTTGAGGATTTTGATATTTGACTTGGTAATTTAATACTTGAGGGGTTCTTGGTGCTCTCTTAATTTAATACTTGTTAGAATTTTCTTTCATATGCATTCTTGATAGATAGATTATGTGCCATTGTTCTTTTGTCTTAGCAACTACATAGACAGATTTTCTCCATGACAACCTAACATGTTTTCCAAGTCTCCCAATGATACTCTCATTGCCACTGTAACGGAGCCCATTCATCTTGCTGCTCGTTGTCCCCTTCTTTTCTTTCCTTATATTTTCCCAGCACATCACAGCAAATTAATATCTTTTCCAAAGGCTTCATGGTTGTTCTGCTAAATGCTTAGTATGGAGTGGTTTTTTTTAGCATTTATATCTTTTCATGTGCATTCTGCTTTTTTACAAAATGATGAAATTTTCAGGGATATGTAAGTTCTTATCCTACCTATCACTGATTTGATTAATTGGATCACTTTTTTGGATTCTATTGGCTACTAGTTAATTTCTCTAATTTTTGTTTAGGTCTGAAAGCAATGCACAACTATATTTCAATTACTATTTTTCAAAGCATATTTCTTTTAAGGTTTCCCCCACAAAATCATTTCAACAATGGAAACTATTGAGGCAGAAATACATCTTACAAGATCTTCATCAATGCTACTAGTTCTCTTTCTTATAATTTTTGTTTTTCTTCTTTATATTTTCTTTGTTTGTAGTGCTTGAAATAAATTTCTCTAGAAATTGTAATCCAAAATATTTAAAGGGCATTACACTTGACTTTAAAAAGGCAGTTCAGGCCCCTTACATGTTTGAAGTATATACTGTCCTATAAGCTGCCAAGATCCATCTTTTAGAATTATACAAAACTTCCAGTAATTGTTTAGATTAATTTATACTTAACAATGTTTACTTTAATGACTTTCATGTGATGAAAGTTTTAATTAGGTGACTATTTTAATAATGATTAGTTCTGTATCCAGTAATGAACAGTTTTTAGTTAAGTTTTAAGCATCTTAGTTTAATTTTACCAATTTTTCTGAAAGATAGGAGCCAAATAAAATTTATAGCATGAATCTTGAATGCCTTGCCTTCGATTTTATGTCTGCACCAATCTTTTTACAATCAAAGTAAATCAATAGGTCAATGCAACTGCAATCTTTTTTTTGCATTTACAAAAATGTTCCAGTCATGATAAGTTATTTTTCCCTTAAAAGGCAAAGCAGTATGAAAGCCCACAAAAATTTTTCTCTCTTTCTACTCTTCATAACTTGTTGGCAAAATTTAATTACGAATATGAATATATATGTAACTGGATTCCTTGCTCTGAATATCAACAAAAAATATTTTAACATGTACAGCAAGATACACTTGAATATCCCTTATGTTCTTTATTCTGAATAAAAGAATAAGGGCATTGCACTTTCCCATTTCTTTTGCTTGATATTTAGGTTGGTAAATTATAGAACTATGATTGTACTTATTGTATTAATTCCTTAAGTTAACTTATTTTTCTTTTCTTGATAATATTTTGTGAATGGTTTGAAAGATTTTAGCAATGTTTTTGTTTGATGCTTAATTTACTGTCTCAACACTGTAGGTGCATTGTAGGAGACTACAGTTTTCATTCTTTTAGAAGATTTTTAAAAGGTTATGTAATCTTTGTTTAAGCAATATATTTTTATTTAGCAAATATACATGTTCACACAGAGAGAGAGACACAGATTATGCATGCAGGTTAATCATATGGTTTAACAAACATGACAGAATTCTACTTTGAAGCTAAGAGTAGAATGAGAAAGAAGCTGGAAAGGCTAGCATAAAAGTAATCTTACTTTTAGTGGGTGGTAGTAGATGTAAAAATTTACATACTACATAAAACAAATTCTTCTCTTGTTCAATATAATTATTTTTGTTCTATTTCACCAAAGACCTATTTTTTCTTCTTCTCTGTTACAAATAACATTTTTCCTCTGGAATTAGCATACTATTCTTCAGCTTTATTTAAGAAGCTTGGCCATGTGGGCTGCTTTCATTCATGACTTTAGATGCTTGACCTTGTTGATTGTTCTCATTTGTGACTTTTTACCATGGTACTCAAATACAAATACAGTATTACAAAAGAGATTTAGCTAGTCTTGGGTAAATAACAGTAATAAAATATTTGAGCCAAATGAAAGCATTAAATGTACTTTAATGTATATTTTCTTAATATTTATATCTGGTGAAATGTTTAGTTCATAAAAGAGATTTTACTGAAGAATCAATCTTCAATTCACTGCTGCCAGGTGTTATTTGAGTTGTAGGTATCACTTGTAAATTCTTCATCGAACAAGGCCTGGTTGTGTGAGACTTAACCAGACATTTTCCATCTACCCTATACAGCAGGGGTGTCAAACTGTCCTGCGGGCCGGATGCAGCATGCTGAAATCATGCCCACCCTATTGCCGGCAATGGAAAAAAAGTCATGATACGTTGCAACACATCATGTGATGTTGCAGGTTTGACACCCCTGCTATACAGCGTCAGCATGACTTGAAATATATTGGATCCCTTCAAGAGACTAGAGTTATTATCCAACCCTTTGTAAGATGATTAAGCTAACAGATGCTGACAGGTGGTGTTTTTTTTTTCTTTTAGGTTATGCATGCTGTTGTTTTATATCATCTTATTTTTGTCACTGCCCAGGGTTGTGATGCAAAAGGATGACCTTTAAATCAAATGAATAAATCAACAATTTAGTAATAGCTGGATTTCATTTAAAACAGGATAGCTACTTTTGAAACCTGGGTTATGAATTGGTTGTAGATAGATGCAGCAAACTACACAATACCTTTAAGGATTATGTAATTAATTAAGGTTTATGTAATTATGTATTTGTATGGCTATGCTCAACATATGACTATACAGCAAGTTAAAAAGAGGAAAGCATCAATCAAAACTGAAATGCATCACACTTATGGCAGTACATCTTCACATCTTTATAGATTCAACGGGCTTTCTGGATGTACTGTTATAGTACCTTATGAAAAGTCATCAGGATCAGAGTCATCTGAATCTTGGGGGTATTGACTTTCATGTGAAATTTGTGTGTATGTGTGTGTGCAAACATACACATATGTGCATGCATGTG
Source organism: Vipera berus (assembly GCF_964194415.1). Classification (NCBI taxonomy): domain Eukaryota; kingdom Metazoa; phylum Chordata; class Lepidosauria; order Squamata; family Viperidae; genus Vipera; species Vipera berus. The sequence goes on along the minus strand of NC_138205.1, from coordinate 98,726,934 downwards.
TTGAAGAACCTTTGACCTTTGAGACATAGTTGGAGTCCAACACTTATCAGCTCTAGCCAGAATGCCCAGAGGTTAGAGATAATAGGAATTGCAGTTCAATGACATCTGAAGGGCTTGAAGCTTTATATCTCTTTTCTAAAGCATACAAAGGCATAAAAAGGTACAAATTCTAGATTCCATCAGATGATATTGCTTAATCAAGCATGCCTGTGTTGTTGGATCTCAAGAGACAGACAGAAATAACTGGAGACAGGAGGTCTTGCAAATAATCTAGTTTGAACAATAAACCTATATCGACTATATTGGCATCAAACAACAATAACAAAACCTCTTGCTTTTCTATATGTTATAGAAAATGGCCCAGATGTGTGTTTAAACAAGCATTCATAACATGTTACCCTTCAGGTGCTTTCATGAAAGAAGGACAACAGTAGTTGCCCAATATATTTTAAGCCATATTGTGCAAATGGATTACTAGATAGACCAGTTGGCCTGCCTGAACTGAAGACAGCTGCTGCCCTAAACTGTCATTATCTCCAAACTATGATATATGTTTAGGCTAAGGAAAAAATGTCTTGATCAATGCTGCTAATCTATAGTGTCATTTTTCACAGACTTGTATAATAAATCCTAAACAGGATGACCATCAAGTGGTATATGGCTAACCATTCCAACAGACCTTGCATGATAAAGAGATTCTCAGTGCTTTTTGAAAGAACGTGGTAGAACTGCATTGAAATTATGCTTGGCATCTCGGTGTAGTTCAATCCTCAATTTGCTGACACAGATGAAGACTTGCTTTTGTGTGTTGTAGTTAAGAGGTTCAAAGCTCCGAGCCCTTCAGATGTTATTGAACTAGAGTTCCTATTATCTCTAACCTCTGGGCATGCTGGCCAGAGCTGATAAGAGTTGGAATCCAACAGCATTAGGAGAGTCAGATGGTCTCCATCCCTATTTAGTACATATTTGCTGAAATGGAGTGAAAATGAATGAAATCACCTTCAACCTTGGTATAATAGGAAACAATGAACTATTGCATGGCTTTGCTTTTTTCTGTAGAGGCAGTCAGTAGCTTGCTCTAGAAGAGGAAATGTAAAAAAACTACTCCTATAACCTTTCAATCCTTCAGCAATATCTTAGGCTAATACTGCCAGAGATAAGCTGATGTTTGTCCTGACATTAATCAATTGCCCCTCATAATATGTTATTCTAGCTAGTGTTTGCATGATGTTTTTTTTTGAAGATGCTAAAAACCAATTAAAATTGGAATAAAAAGATTAAAAAGTGAAAAACAAATATCATGGGCAGCCTGGGGATGAGAACCTTCCCTATTGTCAGCCACATTCTAAGTAGCAGGTTCCTGTCAGAGTCCCAGTCCGCAGTGGGTGGCACGTCCCATGTTCACACACAACCCTGCACTGAGCTCTGGATTGTTTGAGCCACTTGGCAGTTGTGACAGTGGGTGGAGCGGATGGCAGGGAGGTGATAGATGCATCTCATTTATACACACCCCTCCACTGCTGACATACCAAACTCAGTATGGCAGCAATAGCAGCAGCAACAGTGGTGTATGTGAAAATGGGATATGCCTGGCCACAGCCACCTCCTTGCTGCAGGCTCCACCCACTACTGCTGCCACTGAATAGCCCAGATACCATTGCTTCTGCTGAATGGCTTGTAGTGGCAGCAGGGGTGTGAAAATGGGCCATACCCAGCCACTGCTACTGCTTGGCCCTCTGCCCACCTGTTTGCCCACCTGCTCAGCTCTTCCTCTGGCTGCCTGCGGCGAGTTGTTCCCATGGCAAGTTGGCCATGTGGAGTTGTCCTGCAGCAACTTAGAGGCAGTGAGTTGGCAGGATGACTTGGTGGTGGAGAGCTGGCAGCAATGGGCTGGCCACACTGAGATGTCCTAGGTCCTGTAAGATTATATTCAGTTGGGAGTGGGTTTGACTCATGATCACAATTGAGGCTAGAATTATGGTTGTAAATCATGGTGGTTTTTAAGCAAGCCACTGGATGACCATGCCCAATTTTACAACTTTTTTTGTAGTAGTCATTAAGAGAACACTGTGTTGATAAGCAAATGCTACAATTGTTAAATTGTTATATGAACCTGTTTTCACCAGTGGGTACTTTTGCTGGAAACTAGAAGTAAATATTGGAAATGCTGAAAATCCCAATCATGTGATGATAGGACACTGCAAGCAGCCATAAATGCAAGCCAAGTGCCAAAAATGTAATTATTTGACTGCTGGGTGTGTGTTTGCAGCTGACCAAACTTCAAAAATATGTTGTTAGTAGCTCTGGGAAGACCTGTTATAACTTTGTATGGTCGCTGAATGACCTCCCCTGAATGAAATTATCTGTATTCATTTATAAATGCATTTATATCTTTCTGTAAACAAACAAACAGTCGACAGACAGATGGACAAAAACTCCCAGCAGTATGGTATTTCAATGAGCCTTTTGAACAGAACTGCATTATAAATGTTTTAAAGTGTCTAGTTTGATTGCAGATTTAAACAGTTTTCAAAACATGCTAATATAAATATACATATAACTATATATATTTATATATAACTATATACATAGCTATATATAACTATATCTCTGTCTCTCTGTCTCTGTTTCTGTCTGTCTGTCTGTCTGTCTGTCTGTCTGTCTGTCTGTCTGTCTGTCTCTCTCTCTCTCTCTCTCTCTCTCTCTCTCTCTCTCTCTCTCTCTCTATATATATATATATATATATATATATATATATATATATATATATATATATATATATATATATTGAAGAGTGATTGTTCTTCATGTAATAGAAACTAGTGATTGGCATTCACTATTTTTATGCAGTGCACTCATCCTTCTACCTTAAAATATTTCATTTGTGAATTTAGGAAGGAGAATTATCACTGTGCATTGAAGAGTGCAGCCAGTAAAATTGTGATCACCTGCTTCTCAGGATAATCCATAACATTGTTGGATAATAAATCCAATAGTCCAACTGACAATTGTCTGAAGATAGCAAACACATGGAAATCAAGATTGGCTAATGAAATATGCATGAGCAAACAACCAGCTAAACCTGTCAGATAATTTGTGCAAAATCATCTTAGCAACTGTAGTTCAAAATGGGCCATGTTTCAGCTATTTCTTTGTTAGATGGGCACATCTTTAACTGTCAGTCACAAAAGAACCTTTAAAATCCTTAAAGAATCCAGTGTTCTCAGCATATTTTCACTGTAAGCTCATGCTTAGCATGTGTGAAAATTACTGTTTGTTCAAATAAAAGCTGGAGACTGAACTTCACTTACTCCTAGATGGTTTTCATAAAAGGAATAATGATAGAAAAGTGTTGACTGAGAATGTAATTTGATTCCTGATATAAAAAGTTGCAGTTGTGTGGTTTCCAACATATAAAATCTCAGATTATTAGGTAAATTATAGTAGTTGCCAAATTATTCTTTATAAACAAACTATCTGGAAAAATAGGAATATAACAAATGACTACATAACATCAGGAATATTTCTGGCATTCTTTCTCATTCTAGATGCTATCCAGAAATGTGAATTTTAACGACCAGAATTGTTACTAATGGCCAAATTAGCTGGAGAATTCTGGGAATTAAAGTGCACACAGATGAACAACATCCCAAACTCTTAGGTGTATTTTATCTTTTTAAAAATCTTTTTAAAGCATGTTTTTGCAAGGCAGTTTTCATTTTAAATGAGAAGATACTTGTAAAAGAAAATGTGCCACTAGCAGCAGCTTTCGGAAACTAAATTATTAATTATCACTACATGATAAATTGCCAATTTCAGAGAGAAAAAATGATTTTCAAGCAAAAGAAGAAAGGGGAAAGGGGCTAAGGGAAAAAGAGGAAAAGTTAATTTTCACTGGGTAAAGTACTTTATTCTGTCACATATATTCCATATCAAGTTCTTGAGTTCAAATTGCCTGTTTACAACTTGGCTCCTATCTGAATTCTCTGAACAAGTGAGATAGAATTAATGTATTAATGTAAGCATTTCAATGTCCATATTCTTTGCCATAATGTTGCATTTGTGAGGCTAGATCTTGACCAAAGAGAGAAATGAGACAGCCTGAAGCCTCTCCATCTTCCACATCTCTCCTTTTTGATTCACGTTTGGAGAACCACAAATTACTGTATACTCATTGTTTAGTTCTGGCTTAGTGGCCTCTTGTTGATACTTTCCTAGGGTATTTGAGAATTACTTCACTGACTTATTTCACTGTTTAATTCAAAAATCCTAGATAGTTAAAATGATTATTGGAGTAGTTTACATACTGCACCTAAGCTTTTTTCGTCCACTTGATAGCCTTGTATTTGGTGACAATCTTCATAATCACCACTTCCAAAAGCAAATTAGCAAACACTGTTTGCCACTGCTGAATATACATCATGAATCATATAATTGCAACCAAATTCAAGAAAGGGCAAATATATAAATGCACTGATAGGCTATTCAAAGAGCCCATCTTTTTAAATATAGTCATCCTGTACATCCTTTGCCTCTCTTTTTGCTATACAAAGTATAAAAACAATGGGAAGTGTCTTGAACCTCGAAAATGCAGGTGTTAGTCTAGGTAAGAAGAAAGATATTATCATAACAATTTATTAATTTTACATAATTTATAATTTGGTAAATAAATTATATAATATTAAGAATGAAGCATAATAAAAATATTACTCTTTATGGATTATGGCTCATGTTTTTAAATGACTCAGTACTTGTACTCTAAGTGCATCTCTTGTTTGGGTCATACTGTGATGTGCTTACTTTTTAAAGCATTTGTACCATTGAAGCCCAGCATAATTTATATTAAAAAAATCAGATTCTAGACTGGTATATGCCCTCAGTTTATAGCTGGTCACAATGATTTGCAATCACATTGAGGGGAGGACACTATGTCCCCTTTGTACAGACAGTCCCGGCAGATGTGTGCGATGTAATTCTTATTGAAGATTGTCCATTGCTGACATGGTAGTTCAAAGCCTGGCACCTTTTTTGTGGGTCATTTATATATTTTCCTATAATTGGGCATTCAGCAACCCATTTGGCTTTCCATCAGGAATCGATGTTAAAGTTTTTGGGTAGAAGTTGTGCAAGTGCAAGTGGGGTTTCCTGGATATGAGTCTTCAGGCTGATAAATGAGGAAGGTCAACCTGAGTAGGAGTGAGTTGTTCATAATTTTTCTGTATTTTCTTACTAGTGCATCTTGCCTTCACAAAGCTGGTAGTGCTATAAGGCTCAGAACAGGAAGCCAGCAAGTCAGAGTGGTTTCAATACATCTGCTTAGAATCCTCATGGCGTTGTTGAGTCTGACATCTAACATACTAGTATAGCAGCTATTAACCATACAGGGGCACAGTTTTTTTAATCCCATTTATATCCCGCCCTTCTCCGAAGACTCAGGGTGGCTTACAATCTAAAGCACAAATCAATGTGCTTAGCAATTGTTTTGCTGCAGACTAGATTAACCCTATTGCTGATGATCTGAGGGTGAAAGCTATTTAATTCTGCATAATTTCTGGAGTATGTTGTTCCTAGTATTGCTTTTTGTTGCCGTACTGTCTAGATGTATTTTGTAGAGACAATCCATTCCAGTGTTACTGTAAGGTACTTTGAATGGGGATCATAGGGGAGTAAGTTGCTCTTTAAGAATTTAATTTAATTTAAACATGTTAGTTTGCTGTTAAGGTAGAAGCACATAGTTACTGTTCTGTTGGTATTAAGAGTGAGCCTCTAGTCAGTGAAGAAAGATTTTCAGATCTTTGGACAGGTGGCTATCAGCCATCTCTCTCTCTCTCTCTCTCTCTCTCTCTCTCTCTCTCTCTCTCTCTCTCTCTCTCTCTCTCTCTCTCTCTCTCTCTCTCTCTCTCTCTCTGTGTGTGTGTGTGTGTGTGTGTGTGTTGTATTGTTATGGCCAAATTTGTGTCCCCTTGTCACCGGTATATCTGATACATATAAATTTAATAGTGTAGGTTCCATTACAGAGCCTTGTGGGAGGCCGTTGTCTAATCTTCTTACCTTATTTATATTGTCCCTCATTATTATATGAAAGGACTCAGCATGTTATTAATTAGTCAATAGAGATTTTTGCAAGGGGTAATAGAGCACAGTTTGTATAACAACCTGTCTTTCTAAATTATGTCGTATGTCACAGTTAGGTCTATGACTACGGCTATGGTTTTGAGGCCTTGTTAAAATCCTGCTTCAATATAGCATGTTTGGTTTAGCACCTGGCCTTTCCTTCCCCCACCCCCTTCCCAGGGCAGAAATCCTCATAACAATCAAATGTCTGTCTAACTTTTACTTTAAAATCTCCAAGTCATCCCAAACAGTGAGATAGGTAGTATATAAATTTAATTAATAAATAAATAAAAGTGAATGAGGTCACATAACACTAGGGGACAGGTTGTTTCATTATTTAATAGCTGTCACAGTTAGGAAATTCTTCCACATTTATTATCTCCTCCTGTAAAACTTCCCCCCTTTGGGAGCTATGGAGGATAAATTTACCTGTACTCTCTTAATGACAGCCCTTCAAGTACTAGCAGTCATGTCTTGCCTCACTCTTAACCTCTTGAGGGTAAATATGCCCCATTTTTACAACTGTTCTTCATAGAATTCACTTGCAAGCCCCACTCTATCTTCATCCTTCTCTTCATTTTCATTTCTTGTTCCTGAGACATCACTGCTGTCAGAAATCATGTGGCTGTATCCTTTGTCTGAGAAAGGGTTCCTCAAACAATGTTGCATTCAGTTGCAGCATTGAGCATTACGGCTTCACCTTGGACAGACAATCTCATGGATATGCTGTAGCTGTGTTAATTTTATATTTTATTTAGTCTTTAAAAATTGTCTCTCCATAATCAAGTTGTTCTAAGGTGACTCATACATGAACAATATACAGCTGACTGCTTAGTAGAATTCTAAACTCTGGACTGTTTATGTTCTATTTGTTAACATAATTCTTATTTACAATACACAAAGGTTGTTTTCCCTTGATGTGACTGTCATAAATTTTCTTGGTGAGTCTTACATTCAGTAAGTTTTTAAAATACAGACCAGTTACCTATAATTTTGGAATCGCACAGTCTAAACTTCTATTAGCAATGCTTAGAATTAGCTTCACTTGAGCCTCACAGATTAAGTTGCAAATGGCAATCTGTCCATTTTATACAAAGGCATTTTTAGTGATCCACTGTTTTGTAGTATTCATTTGGGAAAAGCTATCTTTTTGTTTCAACTTTCTTTCTCTAAAAAAGCACTTTATAGAGTCATGAGAGGAAACCAGGCAGTTAACTTGTTTTATTGTCCTGATGCTGCAATGACATATCCTTAGGGATACTAGAATGTAGCAGCAACAGTGAATCGTGGAATCGGATACTGTACAATGGATGGGTTTATGGGTCCTATAGTTTCAATGAATGTTTTTTTGTATGCATGTATAAAGGTACTGTATATTCATAGGCAGATAATCATGATGGCCCATTAAAGAGATACTCAACTATGAATTTTAGTTTTTTTTAAAATACTTTCTGCCTAACCATAACATGGTATGTGTTCACACATCACCAAGCCATGGTTTATTTAAAAATCATTTACTGAAGGGCTGGATTTCCACAACACATAAAGTGAAACATTATTAGTATAAGGTACTTGAGCAATTGGGTGCTTTCACACAAAGTATAGAATTGTTCTGCCTTGTGGCATTTTATAGTAGTATGGGTGTCCAGATGTTTCCATCCAATGTTTTTGCATTGCTTCTACTGCTTTTCTACAGCTTCCAATCCAATGGAATGTTGGAGTTAATTATGTAAAAGATTTCATATTTTATCTGTCCACCTGAAGGACAGCTCTAGGAAAACAGAAGAGAACTGGACCAAATTTGGTGTGGTGGGAGAAAACAGTAAAAACCGAACCAAACCAAATAAAAAAGCTGAGTTTGAAAATGGACAGGTTCTAGATAGGTACTGCAAAACAACATACCTCAAATCTTCCCCAACACAAACCTAAAGGAAAGACAATTGGGCAGTGACTGTTGGTGGCCTCTTCCCTCTCCCAGTCACTTGAACCAGAGCAGAGTGTATGCAGTGTGCTCCATGCTTTGCATGTGTTCATGGATGTATACATCACATGAAAGAAAAGCAGAATCACATTCATACACATTACACATATACATGCACATGCACAAGGCAGTTCCTGCGGAGAAAGAGAGTATATGTAACATATTCTTTCAAAAACCTGAAGAAAATCTAGGCACCTCCAATGGCAACTGTTGGTAAAGAGGTTGGAAAGAATTCAAGCAATCATGTTCTGCAGGCTTTTTACGTCTTACTTATTTCTTGTCCCCAAAGCATCAGTAGGGAAGAAAGGAAGAGTTTTACAGTATCTTTGGGCTAGAAGGCTTGCACACAGGTTTCATGATTTCCAATGTCTCCCCAGATTTACCAATAAAAGTGTTTCTAAATGAAATACAGCAACTAACTGTGTGTGTGTGTGTGTGTGTGTGTGTGTGTGTGTGTAGAGGTTAAAACAACTGCCTAATGTGCAATTAGCCCAGGTTCGAATCTCAGAAGGGTAGGGCTGACTGATGAGAACAAATAAGTTTAAAATGCATATCAGTCTCCCTTTAATTCTTTGTTAGCAATCCAAAAATATTTACACAAATATGAGCTGTCACTACTGTGACCACTGCTTGTGGATGGCCTTGGGTTAGGCTGAAACAGGAAATAAGATTTGTCCCATGTTTGGGGCCTAGCAAGGTAATCTAAATAGTTAACAAACATTGGCAATGTATTAATTGTACTTCATCATTACAGAATTATCTTCTACAAAAAATAATAATATTTGAAATTAGGGACAAGACTGGGGCAGCAGCATACAGTTGATTTGCCTCTTTATGCCCTGAGGTTGTTGTAAACAAGTTTGGAGATGACCCTATGGAAAATATGTAGTAACACTGATTGTTTTGAAGGAAGGATTACACAATCCAGAGACTGAAGCAAGTATGAGAAAGAAATCCAAAAGTAGCTTCCCCATTACTCATGTGATTGTGTTTAGTATAAGATGTGACAGGAAGAAACCAGGATAGGCTCTCCAATAATAAAGTGGCATACCTCAGATCCCTGCAGTGTCTGTTGAACAGTTTTTTAAAAAACTTTTTTCCCCCGTTCCTTGGAGGGAACCACAAATGGGGTCTTTATAACTTTTGTTCCTAAAGAGTAATTTGTAGAGTCAAAACATTCGATGATAGGAATCAAATAGATGGGTCATCAGATGAACAGTAAATACCAAAGATAGAGAAGCTTAAATAAGAAAGAGTATTTAATAATTTATGGTAATTTATAGGGAGGCAGTGTGAGCTTGGGGACTCTAATCCTCTTATGCTGATTTTTCCTCTAGCTCTCAAATAAGCCAGTGAGCTTTATTGGGTCATCGTCTTATTTTACTATCTAGCTACTTGCAATACTGAATGCTTTAGAAAAGTGCTTTTCAAACCTGGCAACTTTAAGATATGTGGCTCCCAGAATTCCCTGGCCAACATAGCTTTAGATTTAGAACAATGAATGATTTCTTCTCTCTTTATGAAGGAAAATGTTAGCTTTTTAGATTGTGTTTAAACTATGCATCCTATGAAGAAGTGCCTTCTAAATATCATTTTTTAAAACTGAAGTGATCGGTGGGAATGGATTATTTTGAAACAGCATTCAACATTCACATGCCAAAAACAAAAAAACCCCTCTACAATTAATGGTTCTCAATGAATATTGTCTAGTGGAGAAATCATGCTAGTTACCATAATGACAGGAACAATTAAGAGCGTTCTGGACTTGCAAAACTAATAATGCCAAAATTCTCTTCTTTTGGCTGCTGCTTCAGTATTATACAGTAGCATTGCATTATTTACAATAAAAAATGGTTTGTTTTCAATGTTTGGCAAATTGCTGAAAATCTGAGACAAATTTTGGTTCAAACCTTTGTAGGTTTTATCCAATATGCTCTATATTGGTCTACAAATAAAAGTAAATAAAAGAGGTTTTAATAAAATAGTGAAGGGACATTTCCTGATAATGATTTCAATTATTTTGAATTAATAAATAGAAGAATGGATAATGTTAATTCTGATTTCCTTTAGGTTCCAGAAGTGGCACAAGAGTCTGTTGTGACAAAAGAAAAAGTTTTCAGGGACCTTGACTAAGTCAAGAGAGCTCGTAGGTTAAGGGATCAGGTTAGAAATTAGGCGAGAATTCTAGTCTTCCCATAGGAACAAAGCGAACTTGGTGGCCTTGGGCCAAATATTTTCTTTCATTTCTAGGAAACAGGCAATAGCAAACCACTTCTGAAACCTTGCCAAGAAAAGTGCAGGGACTTCTCCAAGCAGTCACTAGGAGTCAATACTGATTTGAAGGCATCAAAAAAACAAAACAAAACCACTTAATAATTTATTGTGATAAATACAGGTAGTCATCGACTTACACTATTTAGTGACCATTCAAAGTTACAATGGCACTGAACGAAGAGACATGATTGTTTTTCAAACTTATAGCCATTGCAGCATCCCCATGGTCACATGATCAAAATCAAGATGCTTGGTAACCAACTCATATTTATGACGGTTGCAGTGTCCTGGGGTCATGAAATCCCCTTTTGCAAACTTCTGACAAGCAAAGTCAGTGGGGAAACCAGATTCATTTAACAACCATGTTACTAACTTATGGTGATTCACCATATTAATATGGTGATTCAGTTAACAACTGTGGCAAGAAAGGTCACAAAATAGAGCAAAACTCACTTAACAACTGTCTCCCTTAGCAATAGAAATTTTGGGCCCAATTGTGGTCATAGGTTGCGAACTACCTGTAATTCTTTAACTAAATAAAAATCCCCCAAGTTTATACTATGATAAATCAAGTTATCTTTTAAGATATTTCAACTCTTTGTTTTCTTAAATATTCCATTCTATATTAAAACAAGCTGTCATATATTAAAGGGTACTTTTAAAAGTCTGTATTCCAGATACCATCAGATAAGCTGAATATGTTTTGAATTATTTTCAAGCATAACAAATACAGATATATATTTATAGTATGCAAATATTATATATACCAGGGATCTCCAACCCTCAGCCTGCAGCCCACTACCAGGCCTTGAGCTTTTTGAAACCAGGCCACGAAAATGCTGGGTCAGTGCACGCACACACACATCCCCATTCACACGAGCAGCAGGGGAGCACATGTGCATACTCTGCATTTGCGTGAACTGTGGGCACGCATGCCCGCTACTTGCACAGCAGAGCTACATTCGCACATGCTTGCCCTCCATGCACATGGAACCATCCCCTGACCCCCTTCCACTGGTCCATAAAGCTGAAAATGTTGGGGAACTCTGATACATACAACTTATAATTGCATAATATGATATACAAATAATCTATTGCATGATGTATAACACATTAAAGAATTCATATTTCAGTTAAATATTATTTGGATTTCATTTGTTATGCCCTTTAATAGAATCTGCTATTCTATGAATATAGTTAGAAAAGAGTCCAATGTGTCTTGCTGAACCGTGTTGTAGGTGTCTATGTGTGAATTATTAAATGAAACATAATTCTTAATGCTACCTATATACACAATATTGTTGTGGTTTAAACATCTCCTTTGTCTCTCTGGAACTATTAACATGTTACTTCCTTGTGCATCTGTAGTCAGTTGGATTATGTCCATGGGTGACTGTAACTAGGTTAAAGAAAAGACTTCACATTAACTGTGACGAATATTTCTTACTTGATAACTCTGTTTTCAAGCAGATGTCTATTAATAAACAGTCCTCTGTTACTATTATTCTATAGCACATAATGTTTCTTCTGATCCTGGAAATTATACACAGGATTCTTACCTTTAAAAAAACAAACAGCTGTTTGCATTCAGCGCCATCTGGTGGCTGTTGAAGATTTTGCCTTTGTCGCACACAATGTCATCAATCCTTTTGTTCTTCCAAATGAAATTTAGTTCTCTTATATCCAGTCAATGAAGTGGTAAAAACAACTGATGAATTCTTTCTCAGATTAATGCTGCAGCGTACTAAAAATCAAATATTTTGCAAAACTCAAATTAAAATAATATGGTCTGCTTCTGTTTGTGTGAATGTGTGTGTGTGTGTGTGTGTGTGTGTGTGTGTGTGTGTGTGAGAGAGAGAGAGAGAGAGAGAGAGAGAGACATGTCTGTATACATATACATATCTTTTAAAATACATGCAGAATTTCAAAAGCACAAGACTATTAACTGTTACTATTGTCATTTATATTTTTCATTATGGATTGCTGAATTTAAGATTTTTTGTGCATACGTTTCTACCACACATTGCTGAACCCTGTCTCTCTGATGCCGAGATGCAAGTAATATACAGTATATGTAAAATGTATCATAGGAAAGATGTTAAAAAACCTATAGCAATCCAATTTCCCCAGTTTGAAAGTGGTTTATAAAGCTAAACTAGTTTTTAATTAAAAACTGTGGATAATTGTGGATAATTTTAATTCTTTAAGTCATAAAAAGAGTTTAAATTGGTATGCCAACTCTTTATCACATTTTTGAAACATGGATTGAAATAGTTAATATCTCAAAATTTTTGTAGATTTCAACTTTCAGAAGATGAGGAAAATCTATAAAGAACGTTACCTGATATAGGCATTATAGAGTTTGAAGGTATAGAAGACAACAAAATTGAGATTACTAAAATTCAAAAGACAAATCAAGAAAAGGATCTGGACATGGAACAGGGAATCCTTGACAAAGCCTCTTTACTGGATTTACAAAATACTATGGTGAAAGCTTTGAAGGCTCTGTTTAAATACCAGAGTGATGTAAGATAAAATCCTGTGATGCCATAGAAAGGATTTAAAGGTCAAAATTGTGCAGATCAAAAAGAAAACTAAAGTTAGACAATTTGACCTGGGATAAATTATTTGTTTGGTATTTGATATTTCTGATAACAGCTAATGGGCTTTTTAACTGAACTAGGATTGAGAAAATGTTTCTGGATTCTACAGAATTAACTATGGGGAGAAGAGTTTGTATTTGCAACTTTAAAATAAGGTGAAAAGTTATGACCTTTTTCTAGATGAGATGAAAGTTGGAAGTCACTTCTTTCTTTTTATTGCTTTTATCTTTTTTTCTCCACCTTCCCTGCTTTATTTTTTCTTCTACCTTTTATAGGTTTTACTATGTTTATTAAGATCCTCAGTAAAATTAACAACAACAAAAGCTAGTAGATAGTTTATTCCATCTTCTTAGTCCTAGAGGGAAAAATAAATTCTGCATTTATGTAGCTGAACAGATGTGCACAATTCATTTTGCTGAGTACCAACATTTCTACTGAGCTTGTCATAAATATGTACATGTTGCCTTATTGTGACAGAACTGAGAAAAAAAACACTCAAAGCTGGTTACAAACTGTGTAATGGTCTATGTATACCAGGGCTTTTCAACTTTTTCAGCCATTGTACCACTTTTAGGATATGGCAACATCCGAGTACCACCAGTCCCCCCCCCCCAAAAAGGAAAAAAGTGATGACTTTGCTTGTCAGAAAATCGCAAAAGGTGATCACATGACCCTGGGACACTGCGGCCATCTTAAATATAAGTCAGTTGCCAAGCATCCAAATTTTGATCATGTGACCACGGGATTGCTGCAATGGGCGTTAGGTATGGAAAACAATCATAAGTCGCTTTTTTTCAACCAGTGCTGTTGTAACTTTGAATGGTCTAAACAAAACATGTTGAGGATTACCTATAAAACTATCAATTTAGCCATAAAGAACATTTAAAAGACAAAATTATTTATTTATTTATTTATTAAATTTGTTTCCATGTTTGTTCTCATCATGTTGCCAAGCTGGGAAAAGAAATTGGAAGGTAAGCAAAGCTGTGGAATAGCAAAGAAATATACATCTGTTTCTCAACTTTGGCAACTTGAAGATTTGTAGATTTCGGCTTTCAGAATATGGCAGCTAGCTATGATGGAGAATTGAATTCTGGGAGTTGAAATCCATACATTTTCACGTTGTGTCAGGACCCCTCAAATAGATTCGCCTACAGTTTATTGCTTGTGCCTATGCATTCATTTTTGGGGCCTGCCATTCTGTTGGGAGGAGGGGGCTGGTTGTTTTGGGGAATGTATTTGCCTTGCTCTGCTTTGGCTCCCTCCGTATGAAAGGAATGTGGCTTGAAAACATCTGTCTTATCTCCAGATGATGGAGCCTGGGACTGTTTGGAAACAAAACCGAGAGAGACCTTGAAAAGGGTGCTAAATCACTAGGTTTCCAAAACAGCCTAGTACCTACAGTATGTATTGGCTGGATTTCAAATGAACTGTTGGACACTGGAGGGAGGAGACCTGAATGGGCTTTTTGATGTAACCTTTCATGCACAAAAGCTTCAGACCTTGGTTTACCTTCCTGCTATCACTAACGCTTAATAAAAGTTCCTTTTGAAACAATGCCTGTTTCAAGAGTTCTGCTTCCTTGGTAGATTTAGTTGAGGTAGGTCCTTAAGAGCTGCCAACATTGGGAACATTGTTCTAAAAGAGACTATGATTATGGAATAGTGGCTTTCTGTTCTTTTGAAATCTCATTGCCTTTATAATCTTATTTCATAGTTGCACTGTAATGGCCTTCCTGACCTCACTAAGCACTGTTTCCAGGATGGCTTCGCGGGCCACATGAAACCACTTCGCGGGCCAGATCCAGCCCCCGGGCCTTATGTTTGACATGTCTGGTCTAATGGACTTAGAAATTTGTCACTACTTCTTGCTCATCAATCCTTCTTTGCTAGCAATGGTTTACTCATCATTTACTCTTGGCAGGTCTTGTTTCTCTGTGGTTTTCATAGGAAATAAAGTGTTAATCCTAACAAGCCTACCTAATGCTCGTGACCTCCCGTTTAGACTACTGCAACGCTCTCTACATGGGGCTGCCCTTGAGGACCACTCGGAGGCTTCAACTGGTGCAGAATGCGGCCACGCGAGTTGTGATGGGGGCTTCCGAATACTCCCCTGTAACACCTCTACTCCGCGAGCTGCATTGGCTTCCGGTTGCCCTTCGGGTGAGATTCAAGGTGCTGGTGATGACCTATAAAGCCCTTAATGGCTTGGGTCTGGGTTATCTGAGGGAACACCTGCTGCCGGCATCAAGCTCCCTTCATCCCGTGCGCTCCCACAGGGAGGGCCTTCTCAGGATACCGCCGGTTAAGGAATGCCGGCGGGTTATTCCTAGGGGAAGAGCGTTCTCTGTGGGTGTGCCTGTCCTCTGGAATGATTTACCCGTGGAACTTAGGACCACCCCCGATCTGCGTTCATTTCGCAGGGACCTGAAAACCTGGTTTTTCGATCTATCAGGCCTGGACTGAAGGGGTTTTAGCTTTTTAAATATTGTTTTAATTAGGCTTCATTAATTTAATGTATTTTAATTTTATATTATCTTTTATATTGTATTTTATGCTGAAATTTAATAAAATAAATAAATAAATAAATAAATAATGCAGATTTTACTGTTAAATCTTTCCCTGCAGTGTCAGAATTAATGTTTACAGTAGTGATACCTAATAGAGAATTTGGATATCCATGATTAACAGGCTTGGCAAAGGCTGTTTTATGCAAAATTCATGCATCTGAAGATAAAGATAGTTTTGCTGCATAAATTAATGAAGTGCTCTTGGCTGGGTGAATGACATTTTAGGGGACATCTATAAGATTAAAAAAGAAAGAGTGATGTATCTGGGATCCAAGCAGTTGATTGTTAAGGAGAGAGAAAAAGAAGAAATGTCAGCATTATTTTAAGAGTTATATCTAAAAGGTTATATTCTCAGAGACTTACCAGAATATTTTATTTAATATTGGATATAAAGTATTTAGCATTATGAATATACATAATGAATATGAATATACTAAATTCTACACACTATGTTCCTGAGCTATTTCAATAAATGAGACTTCACATATAGCAAAAAAGTTAATAAAAAATCCAAGTCTTAAATATTTTAAAAAATTGCATTCAAGTGCAAAATGGAATAGAATACAAAAGAACAGAAAAGAATAGAATAGGAGATGGAAGGAACCTTGGAGGTCTTCTAGTCCAGCCCTCTGCTCAAGCAGGAGAACCTATACCATCTCAGACAAGTGACTGTCCAGTCTCTTTTTAAAAACCTCCAGTGACAAGGCGTCCATGATTTTTGAACGCAAGCTGTTCCACTGGTTAATTATCCTCACTGTTAGGAACTTTCTCCTTAAATCCAGTTTGCTTCTCTTTTTGATCAGTTTCCAACCATTGTTTCTTGTCCTGCCCTCTGGTGCTTTGGAGAATAGTTTGACCCCCTCTTCTTTGTGGCAGCCCCTCAAATACTGGAACACTGCTGTCACATCGCCCCCATTACTTCTTTTCTTTAGACTAGCCAAACCCATGTCCTGCAGCCGTTCTTGATATGTTTTAGTCTCCAGGCCTTGGATCATCTTAATTGCTCTTCTCTGAACTTTTTCCAAGGTCTCAACATCTTTTTTGTAGCATGGTGACCAAAATTGGTTGCAGTATTCCAGTATTTATAAAGCGGTACTAATACTTCATGTGATCTTGATTTATGCCTCTGTTTATACAACCCAGGATTGTATTAGCTTTTTTGACTGCTCTTTCACACTGCTGGCTCCTAGTCAAGTGATCATCTACTAGAACTCCAAGGTCCTTCTCACAGTTTTTCAGCCATGTCTCACCTGCACTTATCTTTGATTTTTCCTGCCTAAATGTAAAACTTTGCTTTTCTCCATTTTATTGGATAGGGCCCATTGTTCAAGTTTGTCAAGATCTTTTTGAATCCTGAGCTTGTCTTTTGGAGTGTTGACTATTCCTGCCAGTTTAGTTGTTGTCTGCAAATTTGATGAGTTCCCCTTCTAATTCCCCTTCTAATACTTTCTATTCAAGTACAAAATTAAGACTTCAGATTTGAAAATAATCTTAATGTTCACTTTTCTCTCCTTAAGGGATGGAAGAATAGCATCATGAGGACATTCTAGGCTTATTTTCCAGTTGAGTCTTATTTTCGGGAAAACACGGTAGACCAAAATGAAGTAATATAACTCTGAAATATCTATTATTCTGAACATATCCTAGCTCAATGTACTTACCTCTGAGAAGTCATGAATATAACTATGGGTTTTTTTTGCATTCATAAGTTTAAAGTCAAACTTTGACATCTTTGACCTCTGGCTTACTGCTCAGAGGATATGAAGATTTAACTCAGAAAGCAATTGTCATAAATATTTGTTCTACCTAATTAAATATGACAATAGCTGAACCCTAAAGCTATGCAAATAATTGAGTTATTGCTACATAAATTCAAAGTAAATGACAATCACCCAGAAGCCAGGTATACATCCAAAGTGGAAGCTATTTATTGCATGAAGACATCTACCAAGACTATATGGGCTGGATACACAGTCATCAGGATCACTTGACAAAGGTCATCTTCAGATCTTGACAAGCAAATACACAGGTATTTCCTGTTACCAGGGGGGAAATTGGCATTTGTCACACATTTACACAATCACAAGATTTCACATTGACCTACAAAAGACATCCAGTAAACAGAAGGTTATTCTTCTCAAAGTAAATGTTCTATTTATAATGGGCTTTCCTGTCACAGTAATGACAAACAATGTTGAGTATTTCTTCCTTGGAGCATTATCTCCATTACCTCTTTGATTTCAGCATCATAGCCATCTGTGACAGGAAATATAAGGTTGTGAGCATTTTTATGAACACTTTCAATTTTAGGTTTCTAGGAAAAGAATGTTTGGAATCAACAAAAAAGCAACAGGATTTATTGCTGTGAAGTAATACAAAAAATTCTTTCCCCAAAATACCAGTAGCCTTTCTTGTATACTTTGAAAGAAGGGAGAACCTTTGTCTGAAATGAAGAACTATGATGCAAGAAAAGTGAAAGATGTGTGCAAACAGGGAAATTATTGAATTGTTCCTTGTTGCTGACACTTTCTAGGTTTTTGCAGATCACCAGTAGTGATACATTCCAAATGCATATCTAATATAGCTTTTTTTGTCGACAGCGAAATAAAATTACAACCCTGTTTGTGCCATATGTTGTAATTTCCCCTATAAATGTTCAGGAAATCTACAAGGAATTTTCTAGCATTGTAGCAGCTGCAAAAGTGAATTTTAGTAACAGATTTTTACAGCTCTGTAAGATGGAGACAACCCTGTGTTTTCTTACTTCTCCAAATAAAGCCAAATTTGTAGATCTTTCCTGCTTATACTGGTTAGATTTACAAAATCTGGAAGTGGAGCTACTGAATTCCAAGAAAGCCCTATCTGAAAAAAAAATTATGACCTGTGTGAAACAGTTGAGAAGATACAAGGGATGACAAAGGACAGCACGGTTAGTTCTGAAAATGAAATCTTTAAAGTGTGGAATTCTTTGCCAAATAATGTTAAGTCAATGAAAGCATTTGGGATTGCTTTCCTTACTTTGTTTGGATCATCTTATGCTTGTGAGCAGCTGTTTTCAGCTTTGAATTATATCAAATCTGACACCAGAAACAGACTAACAGATGACCTGAGTGCTGCATGTGTTGCTTTCAAACTTACAAAGTATAAACCAAGGTTAGACAAATTATCAGCATGCATACAACAGCAAAAATCACAATAATTGTTCAAAAGCATGCCAAATGCAAACTTTTAACTTTCAATAAAAAGTTGTTTGTATCATTGAAAGCTCTCTTATTGTGTTTTGCTTTTAAGTCAAAAATATTAAAGCAAACCCTAACTCTAAAACCTCAGTAGTCAAGTTAAATTGCCATGTTGGCACTTTGTGATAAATAAGTAAGTTTTGGATTGCAGTTTGGTGCTCAGTCTCTAAAAGGTTCACCATCACTGTTTTAGGGCGAGGGGAATATGATATCTTTGTTGAATAGGTTTTGCATTTAATGTGTGTTGTCTTATCAGTGCCATTAGGTAGACAAGACAGGAACTCCACAGGAAGGCTTTAAAATTGTGAGCTAGAATTGTCATGGTACTGTCCTGCATCTAAATCTCATAAATTAAACAAATGATAGAAAACATTTTATTATATACAGTAGGTACATAGTACATTTCAAAAGGAGTGATCATAAATAATTTCATTTCAAATGAGTTCAGAAATTCCTTCATAAAATATTTAAATTTCATGAACACCATTAATATCTACATATCTATATATAGATATATAGACAGAGAGACAGAGAGACAGAGAGGCAGAGAGACAGACAGACAGACAGACAGACAGACAGACAGACAGATAGATAGATAGATAGATAGATAGAGAGATAGATAGATACTTTATGTAAGTATCAATATATAGTATTTAATAGCAAGGAATTTTTTATTGTTATATAAAGTTATATTAAATATGACAAATAAAATTAAAAATCTAGTAAGAGAATTTGGAATCTAAATTTCATGAATGGTGCCAGAATTCTTTGTAGCACAAAATTGCCTTCAAGTCAATTTCAGAAAGTTTAAGGAATTAATCAGAAAGATAATCCTTTGGTGGCAACATATTCCATTCAAATAGGGTGAGGGCTCCAGATTCTGTTGCATACTATCACATAGGTTATCCTTAGTTGACATTCAGACATTTAACAAGTGTTCACAGTTATAATGGCCTCAGAAAAGATGTTTTGTGGCCTATAAAGCACTTCCAGCTGTCATAAAATGCTACGCACCTCCCCACAATCATATGACAGCATTTCAGATGCTTGGCAACCAATTGGCCTTTATGAATGGTTACGGAATCCTGCAGTCACATGATTATGATTTGTGAAGTGTTTTTGCCAGTTTCCAGCACTTTCTGCTGGCTTCCTTCAAAAAACATCAATTTGGGAGAATGGATTTGGACTTATGATTTACTAAACAGTCATGTGATTCACATAACCAATGCCATAAAAAAGGTGAAAGATCAGGTCCCACTACATAGTACCTTGATTTATAGCCACTATGACATACTACCAAAATTCCAGTCCTAATTGTAGTCATAAGGACTATCCTTATACTGTATAAAAACTTACTGTATCAAAACAGGGACCAAATCCCACACTCATTAGCACTGATGATGTTATTTATTTGGATAATGAAACATCTGCAAACAACCAACCTGAGAGAGCATTAAGGACTCCACAGATTCTGAACAAAAATAAAAACTTATTTTGGCTAGAACTGTATAAGAGAAAACACTTCTTTTTGGGAAAAAGAACTGAAACTTAACATTAAAAACTGTATAATCAATTTATATAATAATAACAATAAGTTGGAAGGGACTTTGGAGGTCACCTAGTCCACCCCCCCTGCTCAGGCAGGAAACCCTATACCATTTCAGGCAAATGGCTGGCCAGTCTCTTCTTAAAAACTTCCAGTGTTGGAGCATTCACCACTTCTGGAGGCAGGTTGTTCCACTGGTTAATTGTTCTAACTGTCAGGAAGTTTCTCCTTAGTTCTAGGTTGCTTCTCTCCTTGACTAGTTTCCATCCGTTGCTTCTTGTTCTGCTTTCAGGTGCTTTGGAGAATAGCTTGACTCCTTCTTTTTTGGGGCAGCCCCTGAGATATTGAAACACTGCTATCATGTCACCCCTCACCCTTCTCTTCGTTAAACTACACATACCCAATTCCAGCAACTGTTCCCTATATGTTTCAGCCTCCAGTCCCCCAATCATCTTTGTTGCTCTTCTCTGTACTCTTTCTAGAGTCTCGACATCTTTTTTACATCATGGTGACCAAAACGGTATGCAATATTCGAGGTGTGGCCTTACCAAAGCATTGTAAAGTGGTATTAATACTTCATGTGATCTTGATTCTATCCCTCTGTTAATGCAGCCTAGCATTGTGTTGGCTTTTTTGGCAGCTGCAGCACACTGCTGGCTCATAGTGAAGTGATTGTCTACTAGGACTCCAAGATCTCTCTCACAGTTACTATTGAGCAAGGTACCACTTATACTATACCTGTGCATTTGATTTTTCCTGCCTAAATGTAGAACCTTACTTTTTTCACCAGTGTTTGAGTCTGTCCAGATCCTCCTGTATCTTAAGCCTATCTTCTGAAGTATTAGCTATTCCTGCCAGCTTGATGTCATCTGCAAATTTGATGAGTTCCCCATCTATCCCCTCATCCAAATCATTGATGAAGATGTTGAAGAGCACTGGGCCCAGAACAGAGCCCTGGGGTACCCCACTACACACTTCCTTCCATTTAGATGCAGTTCTATTGAGGAACACACGCTGAGTATGGCCTGTCAGCCAGCTACGAATCCATCTGATGGATATCTAACCCACATTTTTCTATCTTATCAAGTAGTAGGTTGTGATCTACTTTATCAAATGCCTTACTGAAATCCAAGTAAATTATATCTACAGTATTCCTCTGGTCCATTAATTTTGTCACTTGGTCAAATAATGCAATAAGATTTGTCTGGCATGATCTGTTTTTGACAAACCCATGTTGACTTTTAGTGATGACTTTGTTTGCATCAAGCTGTTCACTGAATTGTTGTTTGATTATCTTTTCCAGAATCTTCCCAGGTATTAAGGTCAGGCTGATAGGTCTGTAGTTTCCTGGATCTATTTTTTTCCCCTTTTTTGAAGATGGGAACTACATCAGCTCTCTTCCAGTCCTCTGGTAGTTCCCCAGTGGTCCAGGATCTTTGAAAAATATAGTTTAGTGGTTCTGAGATCACGTCTGCCAGTCCCTTGAGAACTTTGGAGTGTAATCCATCTGGTCCTGGTGATTTGAACTCGTCTAGGCTGGACAGATGTTCATTTACCATTTTCTTGCCTATCTTAACTTGTGTTTCTATTCTGTTTTTATGGCACTGGTTTTTGTAGGTTTGACTGTTTTTTCCCTTTGTGTAAAGACAGATGCAAAAAATGAGTTAAATAGTTCTGCTTTTCTCCCTGTTGCTTGTCACCTTCTTGCCAATTTCACCCACTAATGGACCAATCATTTCCTTAACTTTTTTCTTGTTTTTTACATGTTGAAAGAAGCTTTTTTTGTTATTTTTGACTTTGGTCGCAAGCTTTAGTTAATTTTGAGCCTTAGCTTTCCTCACTTCATCTTTGCAGGCACCGGCTATTTGCTGATATTCTGCCTTAGTTATGTGCCCCTCTTTCCAATTCTTATACTTGTCCTTTTTATCTTTCAATTTATCGGAGAGTTCTTTATGCAGCCATGCTGGTTTCTTTTGAGAGCTGTTATTTTTCTTCTTTGTTGGTATTGTACTAGACTGGGCCTTTATTATCTCACTTTTCAAAATTTACCAAGCTTATTTTATTTATTTATTTAGATTTATATACCGCCCTTTCCCGGAGGACTCAGGGCGGTTTACAGGATATTTAAAAGAAAATCAATACAAAAGTTAAAACAAATTAAAAAAGATTAAATGAAACCCTGAGAGAAAATAAAAACCCAGTTAAAATTAAATTCTCAGCCTGGGCCAGAGAGCTCGAAGAGCCAGGTCTTCAGGTCCCGGCGGAATGAACAGAGGTTGGGGGCAGTCCTAAGCTCTGCGGGCAGCTGGTTCCAAAGGGCTTCTTGAGTTGTTTTCCCCTTTAGGATTCTCATCCATGGAATTCTTCCCAAGGTCTCTCTAAGTTTATTGAAATTAGCTCTTTTAAAGTCCAAGACTCTAGTTTGGCTTTGTTCTATTGCTTGTGCTTCCAGAATGTTGAATTCCAATATTGCATGATCACTTCCCCCCAAGGTTCCTGTGGCTTCGACATTTTCTATCATTTCATCTCTGTTAGTGAGAATTAAATCCAATATGGCTAATCCCCTAGTTCCCTTCTCTTCTTTTTGGGAGAGAAAGTTGTCTGCTAGGTTTGTCAGGAATCTGATCTTCCACTTGGTGCAGAGTATGTCTCCCAGTTGATATCAGGGTAATTAAAGTCCCCCATTACTATTGTGATGTGCTTTTTACATACCTTAGTTAGCTGACTAGCAAAAAGTTCATCTATTTCCTCTGCTTGGTTGGCAGCCTATAATATACACCTATGGCAATGTCAATTTCCCCCCCCCTTTTATATTGACCCAAATGCATTCAGGTTTACAGTTTTCATCATTGTTGTGCTCTATTTCTGTAAAGATATTTCTTATATAGAGAGCAACTCCACCTCCTCTTTGGTTTAGTCTGTTTCTTTTAAATAGTTTAAATCCCTTTAGCTGTGTGTTCCATTTGTGGTTTTCTTCCCACCATGTTTCCATAATGGCAACAATATCATATCTGCCCTCATTAACCTAAATTTCTAATTCAACCTGTTTGCTGTTCATACTCTGTGCATTGGTGTATAGACATTTGAGTCCTTTATGACTGTCCCTTTGTTTACTTTCTACATAACCCGTGTGGTGCCTGAGTTCTCCGATTGTCTTACCACCTATTTAGTTAGTGCACTTTGTGTGGCACTCGCTATTAGAAGCTGGATTTTGCTTGACAGCAAGGTTGATATTCTTGTCCATGCACACACATCTATGTTACATGCACTGATAGCCCTATAATTTTTATATTGCTGGGGACAGGGATGTTCTGTATCAATTAACTCACTGTCCCTGCTGTTTAGTTTAAATATTCCTCCAGAAAATCTGTGACTTTATAGCTGAGTAACTCTGTTCCTTTATTTGAAGGATGCAAACCATCTCTTTTGTACATTTTTTCATTGCACCAGCTACAGACATTGTGACTAATATATCCAAAGCCTTCCCGTTTACACCACTCCTTTAGCCACAAATTGACTTGTGGTATATGCTGGCCTTTTCCACTTGCTCCTTAGACACTGGTAAAACCTCTGAAAAAGTAAGCCTACAGTCTATTCTGCTAAGTTCCTGCCCCAAGCTCTGGAAATTATTCTGCACAGAGAGTACATCTTTTTGGGACAGATCATTAGTGCCAAGATGTACAATAGCCTCCACATCACAGTCCTTGCTGGCATTCTTGATTATTTTAGAAATACACTTCTTGTCCCTACTGGCAGTAGCACCTGGAAGACACCTGACCTCTTTCAAAACCTCTGTGTCCATTCCTATATTTACATCCCTTATAACTGAATCACCAAACAGAAGGTGGCTTCTCTTTTTGGATGCTTTTCTGTTCTTGCATGACTGGTGTGTAATACCAGATTCGCACTTCTCCCTGTCGAAAACAAGTTTTTCATCTTGGACCACAATCCCCTGCTTATTTATTATCACAGATACCTTTACCTGTCTCCTTAATGTCCCTATTAAGGTCAGAAAGGGCACTGTATCTGTTGTGCAGGGACACAGCAAAAGCTTTGTGTTTATAGTTCACAGCTCTCACCCTGCTAGATCCCATGGTTGTCCACCCTGCCCTTCTCCTGCAGGATCTTTGTGGTAGAGGGGGCTGATAGCGCGGAGGCTGAATAGGGTAAAAGGGCTGAACTGGACACCTAATTTCTGCCTGAAGAGCACAGATTACAGACCCTAGATAAATAATCTGTCCTTGTAGGCGAGTGATTTGTTTACAGATAGGACAGTTTCCAAGTTTGAAAAGGGTACTGCAAAAGACAACTGCAAAAGAAGTGTTGCACTGAAATAAGCCAGACATTCTTAGATACAAGGAATCTCAGATGCACTTTCCCTGAATGTACCGCACGGGCCGCTACTTTTTTGGTGCAGCCTTTCCAAAACTTACAGAACGTAGCACTTCTCAGCAGCTCTGAGCAGTTGAAATTCTGCTGAAAAGTGATGGAGATCCAATCAGGGCCGCAAATGCAGTTCAAATACAATGCAAACCAATCAGGGCCCTAGCTACTTTTTTGGTGCAGCCTTTCCAAAACTTACAGAGTGACATGACATGATACAACTCTAAGAACAGAAGCCTTCAAAACAAGAACTGCTTGTTTCAACATAATAGACACTCCTGCTACAATGCTAACAGCACATTTTAAATTAAAACTTCATTTTCTTTTATGCTGTAATTGAATTTTTCTAAATCTATTCTAACATCCATTTTCTAAAAAAGACAAGGTTTATTTTGTCCAGCTGAGGTCATCCTTCAGTTATAAATCCCTCAGCCATACTTTTATTGAATGCCTGTGAAGATTCTGTTATCCAGTTCATAGTTGTCTCAAAGGTGCATTTTTTTTCTTCAAAAGGCAGTTAGGCTGTATTTTCTTTGAGGAACAAGAGAAAAATATTTCACTTCTCATCCAAGAAGCTTCATCATTTCTGATGGTGGGTGGTGGAGTCTTATCTTATCCATTAACCACCTCCAGAATGATACATCCCTATTGGGGCCGTAGGTCAATTGGCAGAGCCAAGTCTTTAGACCCTTTCAGAAGGCCAAAAAGATGGGTGCAAATCTCATCTTGGGGGGGGGACAATGTTCCAGAGGGCAGAAGCCATGATAGAAAAGGCTGTTTTGTAGGACCTTGCCAGTTGGCATTCCTTGACTGATGGGATCTGTAGCATATCCCTTCTGCCAGCATGGATGGGATGGGGCAATCTCTTTGGGGTGAGATAGTTCCTCAGATAAGATTTCATACTAGATTCTATATTAAATTAAAAAGTTATAGTTATCATCAACAGTTGTTAAAGTATTTTACCATTTTTATTTGTTCTACATAAGATGCTCTAGGTGATTTTTGGCTGAAAATAATCTGATCCAAAAGAGAAAAGATTGAAGTAGACATGGATAGGACTCTGCTGCAAATTGAGGAACCTACATCCAAATTCAGTCATCTGCCCAGAGCATTATAATTACAATTTTCAATAAATAATAACTTATTACAGTTCCCCAGACATAAAAAAGGAATTTAAATTCAAACATTATCCATAGCATCCTTTTTAATAAATAATGACTGGTCTTTGGGAAAAAATAACCTTGATTGGCCTCATAAAATTATTATTACCTCCATTTACTAATGAAAGACAGAAGGCCTTTAATTCCATCTGTGAATTTAGTTCCATTCATATCATGACGATCATTCTTTGCAATGCCGTCAAGTATCCCACAATGTCCCAGTGTATATTTATAATCTTAATTGGAAGCTCTGAATGTTGGACTCATTCCTTATTCACTCACATCAGCAAAAACAAATGCTCAGGAAGTAAACAAGATCTATAAATAAAATGATATCACAAGGGTACCACAAAAACCTTTCTGGAAGAAAATCAATTCCAGACAAATTTTGAGTTGAATTAATTCCTCAGTTTAATGCTCTTTAGATGTTGGCTTACAATCCCCAGTTGTCCCTAACTGGCATAGTGATTGGCCATGTAGGAATATAGCTAGATATAGCTCAAAAAAATTGGAAAACATCAGGGTGTAGATGACTAAATTTCTTATTGGACTATTCTACTTTATTTTTCATTAGTTCTAGGTTTATATTCAAAAGTCACACTGAGGAAAACAATCTTTTTCAACAATTCCACTTATTATACTACTGATGGCTGTCTTCCTCAGATATGAGTGGCTAGAAGATTGTGAGCAAACAATCAGAAAAGTTAACTACAAATGCTACTGAGATTTATCGATATAATGGACAGATAAAGATTTATTTACCCTTTATCTTTACATCTCTTTTAAATTCCTACCATTTTTACTACAAATGAATTTGTACAGAATGTAACTATAGTTCAAGGATGTACAATCTTGAAAGCAAAATGGTGCATTTCACATTGGAGAAAATATATTATACCGAGTAGATCCATGTACGTGTTTCTTTTGGTATCTCAGAAGAATGTGTATATGGGTCCTTGGCTTTTTTATTTCATTTATTTTCAAACTACATTATGTTTCCAATTCCCTATTTTATATACCTATTTTTGGATGTTTGCATCTAAAATGGCATTAAACTCTGTTACCAATTTCCAACAATTCCAATGAACAGAAGGAATTGCAAACAAGAGTTATGTGTCCACATCTTCTGGCTGCTTGCTGCTTTTGAAGGCAATACCATTTGAATAATTTTAAAGTTGTAAAATGATACATGAGTAAGATTTTGTTACTGCTGCCAAAAGTAATGAAGATGATAATGTAACCATATTCAGATGCAGCTGTGGTTTATACTTAGGGAAACAAGCCTAAGGCTAATGCACTCCCTCCTGATGTACTGGCTCAGTTGCAAGGAGATTGAAAGTTTTTGAGCTTCTGTTTTTAAAGGACGTTATCACATTTTACTGTTGGGTCTGACCTTTACTTTGATTGATGTTAGGTATGTTTTAGTGTTGAGGTTTTAAAACTGTTCTCCTTATTGAAAGCCATAACTCTCATAATCCATTGCAGATGACAGTGTTAACCAGAATTTATGAAGTCCTAAACATCTGAAAGTTACACTCAGTTTACTACAGAAAATCAAAAACAACTTGAACTGTAATTTGTCCAGGAGTAATCACAGTTTTTTTTAAAAAGGTAGTGAAGACTTTTGCAGTACCAATAGAAGAGAACATATGTAATTCAGGGTTGAACTATGGACTCCTTGGTGTTCTCTTTGGTTGGTTGGTTGGTTGCAAATTTTGATACCAGATTAGATACCAGTAACATCTTCAGTGCTAGAAGTGAATGGGGTTTACTCTTGGTTTACATACAGTAGCTGCCTGAAGCAACCACAACTGGAAACAGCAACTTGGTTGCTGTTGTGATTCAGGGTCAGCCTGTGGGTTCGGCAGTTGGGTTGGACGACTCAGAGGAGGAGGGGAGTGTTGAAGAGCTTGCTGAGGGGGTTGGAGAGCTTGCTGAGGGGGTTGGAGAGCTTGCTGATGAGAGCCCTCAGCCAGGCCCCTCCCACCTGGTCATGACGGAGACCCAGCTGTGTGAGCCTGACAGCATGGATGAAGATGACCCACAGCTGGCCCTGTTCAAGGACGCCTGATGCAGGAGGCAGTCAATCAGGAGTAAACAGAGGAAGGCAATGGGGCACCTCGGAAGGAGGCAGAGAGAAGCCACGCCCTGAACTGTATAAAAGGGGAATGCGTGGGAGGGCTGGTTTGCTGAAGGCAACCGCTTGAATAGCTCCTGTTTCATGGTTCGTGTCTTGTTTTGCTCTGTTTTATGTTAATAAATTTGGCAGGCTTAGTTCCAGCCTCTTGCCGTTTGTAAAGGGGTTGTCCCTGCCTTTTCTGCAGGGCCGGTAGCAGGCTGGTACAGAACAGTTGCTAAGTGAATTTTTAGAAAACAATCCATTTTAGCAACTTACTATTTTGGCAGTCAACAATACCATCTTATACAAAGTTTATAAGATGAACTGTATAAAAGGGGAATGCGTGGGAGGGCTGGTTTGCTGAAGGCAACCGCTTGAATAGCTCCTGTTTCATGGTTCGTGTCTTGTTTTGCTCTATGTTAATAAATTTGGCAGGCTTAGTTCCAGCCTCTTGCCGTTTGTAAAGGGGTTGTCCCTGCCTTTTCTGCAGGGCCGGTAGCAGGCTGGTACAGAACAGTTGCTAAGTGAATTTTTAGAAAACAATCCATTTTAGCAACTTACTATTTTGGCAGTCAACAATGCCATCTTATACAAAGTTTATCTAATATAATATTACATGTGAATTTAATATTCTTCTTCCACTTAAATTCCCACTGTTGCATATAATAGGACTAGAAATCCTATATCTTTAAAAAATAGAAACTGAAATTGGATTCTACTCTCTTATCTTCCAGCCAGTTTCCATGGTTGGAATATCCTACCCTCAAACTCTCTAAAAATACATGATGTGCTCTAAGCAAGGTAAGAAACATTCAAAATTTCAGTATTTACTTCTTCCCAATTGTGCTATGCCAACTCAGGGAAATTTAGAATACATACCTTTGTTCTTTCACATTGTGAGTCTGAAATTGGCAGTGCATTTAGGAATTAGAGAGCCAGTTTGATTTAGTTAAGTCACTGGGTTAGACAGCAAGAGACCATGAATTCAAGTGCTGCCTTGGCCATGAAAGTCAGCTGAGTGACTTTTTCTCACTCCAACTGACATCACAGGGTTGTTGTTGTGGGGAAAATAGGAGGAGGAAGTTGTGCTGGATGTGTTCGCCACCTTGTTATTTGTAAAAATAATAAAGGTGGGACACAAAGAAATAAAGAAACAAATAAATGTGTATTGTGAGGCTAGAGTGTTCTGACCAGCAAAAATTGACATGCTTTGCTTACTTTCAAGCATCTATCTATTCATTGGATTGCAGTGAATGAATTCAGACATTATACCTGAATACAGATGAATGCTATATTGCTTCTTCTACTGAATGAGCCAGACTGAACACTGCAGTGTTTACTTGCAGATATGTATAAAATTGTATCATACTTGGAATTCTACATGGTGTGTTGCTAATTACAGAGTTCCATATGGGCAATTAAATAATTCATGATTTGCATCACCACAGCAACTGACAGGATATCCACTGGATTCCTCTTTCCCTTTCTAATGGATGGACACAGTTAGTCTGCAATCTATAAGAGCAATTAATTTTTAAATGTGCTTTAGGCTGATTTGGGAATAGTGTAGTAGATTACAAAGTTTCAATAATGTATGATCATCATGTGGTATGATGTCACTCAAACTGACATTTTGTAGAAGCTCCTGGGGAATTTTTAAATATCCTCGGAGAAGCCTAAACAAAAAAGAAAAAGGAAGGAGAAATCTTTTTTGCCCCTTCCATTAGTTTCAGTACACCAATGGCAGTAAAAACAATTAACTTGTATATTTCTGATGACATCAAATGCAATACAATTATAAACAGTGGTATACATAGTTAGTATAAAACTTATGATAATATTTGTGATAATTACTCTGAATCATTATATGTAATTATTACATATATTAAAAGATTGTTGAGATTCCTGTTAGTTCCCAAATGCAAAAGCTCATATCTGAGCATTGAGTTTTTCTCTCTTTTATTAAGACTGAAAGGAAAGTGTCCCTAGTGGAATCATTTTTGGTTTGTATATCATTCCATAGATAGTTGCTGGTGATAGATTTCATTATGTTCCTTGTGATTCTTTTTCATCTCAAGTAAAATCAGTTATAGCAGAAAATGGAAAGTGGCTTGGTGACATGGTCCATTGAGAGAAAGAAAATCCATGAAAAAATAAATAAATTTGAACTCTCTTCCAGGAGAGATAAGCCATATATATTAGGTTTTTCTCTGATGAAGTAAATGCATATTACTAAAAGACCTAAGGTTGAAGGCAGTTCATAAAAAAGGAAGGTAGTCAAAGACCAAAAGCTGTGTGCAAAGTGATGATTATTATGTCTATCTCATGCTCACCTTTTATATACTGATCTTTTCTTTATCTAGCCACTGCCCTCCCCCCCCAAATTAAGCTATGCTGACTGGTTTACTAGATACGCATATACATAGATTTAAAAAAGTGTTTGGGGGGGAATCGGACTAGAAGTCCTCCAATATCCCTTCCAACTTTGTTATTCTGCTTTCAGCTTAGATCAGGTAATGTTGGGAAGTATCCAGCCTGGGACGGAGGAGGAAAGAAGTGCAGAGCAAGTCTAGAGTCACTGTGCTACCATAAAAGGGCCATAATTGACCCTCTCTGAATTCCTTGGAGCCTTAGCTAATTGTTACCAATACTAGGTTGTCAGATTGGGGAGATGCCTGTCTTAAAGACAGAATGTAATAAAGTAGTTAGTTTGAACTCTGCACATGTGGATTTGTTCATACCTGATAAGTATTCTAACAAAAACAAGTGTTATTTCTGCAAGTGAAAAACTAGCATATCAAGAGAAAGTTTTGGGCCATGTTTATTTACATATATTAGCATTTTATGAACAATCAATATCTTGTATTTTTTTTTCCATTTGGAATAAAGAGAACAGGCAAAGCATGAATGTCTTCACTCTCAAACTACTATTTCAACCTAATGCCGTGTTTCCACAAAAATAAGACCCCGCCTTTTTTTTTCTGGCCTTCAAAAGAGGCACCAGGTCTTAATTTCAGGGAAGGGATCTTTTCTATTCACCTTGAGGTGGCAGCAGCAACAACCTTGCCCAGTTGGCCCACTTCTTAGCTGCAGCCAAAGGAGCAGCTTCATTCCACAGCTGAGAATGGAGCTCTAGCCTGTATTTTACAGTCAGAGGTCTTTCCAGAAGGCCTCTGCAGCTGAGAACCAAGCTATGGATTCAATTCAAACTGTGTGAACTGCTAAACCTCTTAGAAAGCTACAATTTCACTTAAAGCATATTTGAAAAAAGTATCTTTTTTAAAATACAGGTAATTATTTGCAGAGTTATAACTCTGAAAATATAGAAAATTAAGACAACAAACAGGCTGAAACTTTGTGGGATGAAACCCACAAATGGAACACACAGCTAGAGAGATTTAAATTATTTAAAAGAAACAGCAAATAAAATAGGAGGTTGAGTTGCTCTCTATATAAGAAATAACTACATCTCTACAGAAATAGAATATAACAATAAGGAAAACTGTCTTGAATGCATTTGAGTCAATATAAAAGGGGTAAAAATGACATTGCTATAGGTGTATATTATAGGCCGCCCAACCAAACAGAGGAAATAGATGAACCTTTTGCTAGTCAGCTAACTAAGGAATGTAGAAGGCACATCACAATAGTAATGGGGAATTTTAATTACCCTGACATCAAATGGAAGACAAACTCTGCACCAAGTGGAAGATCAAACAGATTCCTATATCAATTATAATTTAATTGATATATTGATAAAGGTTTATTTAAGGTTAAAGGAATTAAGTATTTGTAGAGAGTGGTATTAATTGAGTAATGTCTTAGGGGTTTGGTCGAATTTATCAATATCATAAGAGTTACAACAGATTAGAGATAGAGGATAGGGTGGCTGTTGATTTCGATATATCTCCCCCGAATTAGGAAATAGAAAAGGAGGTAGTGGTGAAGGGAGATACGGGGAAAAAGAAGATGGAAATACCCCATAAAGAGTATTTTTATAAAAATCTGGTTAAATATGACAAGCAGACCGAACTTAACAAAGATCAGTGCAGGAAAGAGGGTAGCGCCACAGGGGTTAGGGATGTCTTCAAGCCCTTCTAGTCAGAAGTCCATTGATGACATGCTACAAAGGGAAAGGGCTAATTTCCTTTAAAGATTTACAAGCCCTTCTGCAAAATATGCAAGAAGCAATGACTAAGAACCATGAAGAGATGAAGAAAGAGATAGGTCAAGTGAGAAATGATACTGGTGAGCTCAAGGAAAAAATACAAGCAATTGATGGTAAATTTGAGGGGATTCAACAACAATTAATAAAAATGAGCAAATATTACAGGAAATGGAAGTAAGAATGGAGAAGGAGAAGAAAGTAGAGGACTTAAGTGAAACACTAATCCGGGCGAACAGAGAGCTCAAAACAACAGTGATCTTCCTGGAGGCAGAGAAAGCTGCCCACTATCTGCGCTTTCAAAATGTTAAGGAAAAAAAAGGTGAAGACTTGCTGGACATGATGGCAGACATAATGGCGAAGGCACTAGGCATAGGAAAAGATGAAATGTTGGTGGAAATTGAAGAGATGTATAGGGTCCAAACTAATTATGTGAGGAGACATAATCTTCCGAAAGAAGTATGTGAGATTGGTTAAAAAATCAACCTGGGATGAATTACTACATCAATCAAGAGAGGAGCCACTAGACCAGGGGTGTCAAACTCAATTTCATTGAGGGCCGCATCAGCATTGTGGTTGCCCTCATGGGGGCAGGTGGGCGTGGCCTACTGGGTGGGTGTGGCTAGAGTGTGTATGGCCTACTGGGTGGGCATGGCCAGCTCTACATCATTCGCATCAAGGGTGCTTATGGGGGCCTGGGCAGGAGTGGGACAGATCTGAGGGTCTCTGGCAGGAGGAGGGTCTCTAGGCCAGGGCCAAGTCAGTGGGGGCTGTTCCCTCACTTTTTCCAAGGTGGCTTCGCGGGCCACATGAAACCACTTTGTGGGCTGGATCTGGCCCCCGGGCCTTGTGTTTGACATGTCTGCACTAGACTATGGAGGAAAACAAATAACAATTCTCAAAGAAAATACCTAAAAGAATGAGAGATTTGAGATGAGGCTACCAATTTTTGATATCGAAACTGATTAGATACAATGTGAACTTTAGATGGCTAACTCCAGAAGGCATTTTAGTCCCGTGGCAAGATACAAGGTATAGATTAGACTTGATAGACAAGGCAGAAGATTTTTATAAGCTCCACTTTAACAATGAAGATGAAGTAGAAGACCAAGATGGGGGAGACATAAGAGAAAGGGATGCAAGACAGATGGCTATAGAAGGGAAGGTACTAGGAATAGAGGATAGAGGAAATAAATCTGGAGAGACTACAGATAAATATGAAGGCAGACACAAACAAACAAGAGAGATCTGCACAACGAGAAGCACAAGACCCAGATATAAGTAAAATAAAGGGAGAAGAATGCAGGGTTTTGTCACTGAATAATGGTTTAAACTCGCCAATGAAAAAACTGAAAATCTTTAATAAACTTCTTCGTCAAAAATTAGATTTAATTGCAATTCAGGAAGTTCATATAAAAGAACAACAAAAATACCTGTTAGATCAGCCAAAATTAGGAAATATATTTGTATCAACAAAAAAGAGGGGGTGGTATTATATGTGAATGAGAAACTGGTAGCTAAACAAATTTATAAAGATAGAGAAGGTAGAATATTGATGGTAGAGGTAGAAATAAACCATAGGAAAGTAGTGATAGTAGAAATATACGCCTTGAATGGAAACCAAGAACAGTTTTTTAAAACGTTACATAATAAGATATGTGATATAGATTATGACAAAATCTGTGTGCTAGGAGACTTTAATGCTATCATTGATAATAATTTGGACTATAAGGGTAACAAGACCAGGAAAAGGAAAAGAAGAACACTACCACTATCTTTTTTTAAATTGGCCAAAGATCTAAACATTCAGGACATATGGAGAGAAAGGAATCGTGAGGCTAGACAGTATACATACTATTCTAATTGACATAACTCATGGCCTAGGATTGACATGGTGTGGATGTCAAGGGAAATTAATTCTGAAGTTGAAGATGTGTGTATAGAGACAAGCACCTGGGCAGACCCCAATCCTGTGAAATTTAGCTGGAAAGGGTCCAAAAAAACATCTAGATGGACTATACAAAGATCAAAAGAAGATGACTACAGATTAAAGATGGAGAGAAAATTGGACTTCTTTTTTTAAAGAAAATAAAGCTGAAGACACCTCTGTCCAAAATCATTAGGACACAGCTAAGGCAATTATGAGAGGAGTAGCTATAGCATATATGGCAAAAAAGAATAAGAAGAAAAAACAACAACAGAAAATGTTAGAAGGGGAATACAAAAGATTAGAAACAATACTCCAACAAGAACCACAAAAAAGAATGTAAAACAACAAATGGACTTAATTAAACATAAACTTAACATCTTAGAAAAAGAAAAATTAGCACAGCAGATAAGACGTATAAAACAGAACTTCTTCGAAAATGCAAACAAAACTGGTCGATGGCTTGCACACAAATTGAAAAAAACAAAAGGAGAAAAGTTGGATTAGTAAATTACGAGACAACAAAGGGAGAATACACTATCAAGAAGAGGAGAAAAAAATTATAGCCCAGGAATTCTATGAGAAATTATATAAGGAAGATAGCCAGGAAAATGAGGAGAAAGCAGAGGAATGTTTCAAAAAACAGTACCAAAAGTTACAGAGGAAATTAAAAATATGTTGAATGAAGAAATTAGGATGTCAGAGGTGATTTTGGCCATTAATAAATAAAATAATAATAAAGCATCGGGTCCTGACGGCCTCCCGATAGAAATTTATAAGCAACAACAAAACATCTTAGGACAACCTTTATTGGATGTGTTTAACGCGGTCCTGGATGAAGCAAAAACCCCAAAGTCATGGTCAGAGGCGAATATTGTCCTGATCCCAAAAGATGACACAGACCATACATTAATTCAAAACTATAGACCAATATCTTTACTTAATTCTGACTATAAGATATTTACAACAATTATAGCCAAGTGATTAAAAGGGTTTCTAAATAATTTTATACATGTGGATCAGAATGGATTTCTAGCCAAAAGACAAAGTAAGCAAAACATTAGGATAATATTGGACATGCTAGAATATTATGAAATACATAGTAGACAACAAATGTCAATGTTCTTAGATGCCCAGAAGGCCTTTGATAACGTTAACTGGCCATTTATACATCAACAACTTAGGTATATGGATATGGGTGAAAAATTTACAAATATAATAAGGGCAATATATACTAATCAGGAAGCTAAAATAATAATAAATGGGGAAGCAACCAGGAAATTTCAAATACAAAAAGGAACATGACAAGGATGCCCTTTATCCCCATTACTATTTATACTGACACTAGAGGTCCTAACGAGGATAATTAGAAATGAACTGCATATAAAAGGATTAGAAATTAAAAAAGAAATTTTTAAACTTCAAGCATTTGCAGATGATTTGGTCTTTATCATGGAGGATCCACAACAATTGGGACTGAAGCTGTTGGAAGAACTAGATAAATATGGAGAAGCCACTGGGCTGAAAATAAATAAGGTAAAACTAAAATGATTGTTAAAAATATGACAAATAAACAGAAAGAAAACCTGGCTAGGATTATAGATATACAAATAGTTAAGAAGATAAAATATCTAGGAATTACTATTACGGCCAGATGCACTTCAATCAAAGAAGACAATTATGACAAAATAGTGAAACAAATAAAAGAAGACCTGGAAAGATGGGGAAATGTGAGCCTTTCACTGTTAGGGAGAATTGCTGTCCTATAAATGAATGTACTACCTAAAATCTTATTCTTGTTCCAAAATATTCCTATACAACTTGATCAAAAAGATTTTGGAACCTGAACAAATTGACACTAAATTTTATATGGCAAGGGAAAAAACTGAGGATTAAAATGAAACATCTGCAGGATGTTAAAGAAAATGGGGGTTTTGGACTACCGGACTGGGAAACATATTATCACGCAGCGGCATTAACCTGGATTAGAGAATGGATAATTTTAAAGAATAAAAGATTATTAACTTTAGAAGGCCAGGATCTGCAATTAGGCTGGCACGCATTCCTATGGAATGAGAAACAAGGGCTATATCAATATTTTCAAAATCAACAGATTAGACAAGTGCTACTTAAAATTTGGAATAAAGTTAGAAAACAAAATTACATTAAAGTACCAGTCTGGTTGTCCACCCTTGAAGCGATAGTTTACCCAAATTTGTTTAATTTGGAAAACAGCACTAAATACAAAGATATTACGAATGAAGTGGGAGAATTGAAATCTAGACAGGAACTAGAACAACAAGGGATAAAATTGGAATGGTGGGCTTACCTACAGATACAAACACAATATGGGAAAGATAAGAAAGAGTGGGGGATAAATATTCAAGAAACTGCATTGGATAAAATTTTATTGGGGCCAGATAAGAAACAAATAAGGAAATTGTATAGTTTGCTATTGGGGTATAAAATGATTGAGGAACAAGTTAAAGAACCAATGCTGATATGGGCTAAAAATTTGGGACATGGCATTGATCTTGATATATGGCAAACTCTCTGGGATAGAAATAAAAAGATAACGCTGGCCTCAGCTTATAAAGAAAATTTATATAAAATGTTTTACCAGTGGCATCTCCCCCCAGCATGATTAGCCAAAATGTACAAGACAATATCACCTAGCTGTTGGAAATGTTCCAAAGAATTAGGTACTTATTTTCATGTTTGGTGGTCCTGTAATAAGATGCAAAAGTATTGGCAAAGGATACAGATATGGTTAGAAGAAATATCAGGATGGAGAGTAGATTATAGACCAGAATTTTTCCTACTAGGCATAACAACAGAGAAGCATACCAAAGAAGAGTTATATATAATGAAACACATCATCACAGCAGCGAGAATGACGTTCGCCCAGAAATGGAAAAATAGTGAAATACCGGACGAGAGTGAAGTGATAAATAAAATTTGGGCGTGCACAGAAATGGACAAGTTAACTTTGGAAATTAAAAATAAAGATCAGTCAGATTACTTGGAATAAGTTTTACCTATGGTGGGAACAGAAAGGAAGGTCTCAATAGAAATATACAGGATGCTGATTTCACATATTACTAGAATAAGGTGATTGATAATATTGAATATTGTATAACTGTATATAAATGATATGTACATAAAGTGTATATATGTATATAAAACACAAAAATGATGTAAGACAAGAAGGAATGTCAGACCGTTAACACCTTGTCCAAAGTTTTAAATAATAAAAATTGCAATAAAAAAGAATTTTAAAAAAAGATTCCTGACAAACCTAGCAGACAACTTTGACTTCTAAAAAGTAGAGAAGGGAACTAGGGGATCAGCTATATTGGATTTAATTCTCACTAACAGAGATGAAATGATAGAAGCTGTTGAAGCTACGGGAACCTTGCAGAGGGGGGGTGATCATGCAATATTGGAATTCAATATTATGCAAGCACAAGCAATAGAACACAGTCACACTAGAGTCTTGGACTTTCAGAGAACTAATTTCAATAAACTTAGACAGAGCTTGGGAAGGATTCCATGGATGAGAATCCTCAAGGGGAAAACAACTCAAGAAGCTTGGGAAATTTGAGATTATAAAAGCCCAGTCTAGCACAATACCAATGAAGAAAAAAAATAACAGCTCTCAAAAGAAACCAGCATGGCTGCATAAAGAACTCTCTGATAAATTGAAAGACAAAAAGGACAAGTATAAAAAGTGGAAAGAGGGGCACATAACTAAGGCAGAATATCAGCAAATAGCCCGAGCCTGCAAAGTTGAAGTGAGGAAAGCTAAGGCTCAAAATGAACTAAGGCTTGCGACCAAAGTCAAAAATAACCCCCCAAAAGCTTCTTTCAAGATGTATAAAACCAATAAAAAAGTTAAGGAAATGATTGGTCCATTAGTGGGAGAAAGTGGCAAGAAGGTGACAAGCAACAGGGAGAAAGCAGAACTACGTATTTCAATTTTTACATCTGTTTTTACACAAAGGGAAAAAACACAGTCCCACCTATCAAAAACAGTACCGTAAAAAACAGATTAGAAACACAAGTTAAGATAGGCAAGAAAATGGTAAGTGAGCACCTGTCCAGCCTAGACGAGTTCAAATCACCAGGACCAGATGGATTACACCCCAAGGTTCTCAAGGAACTGGCAGATGTGATCTCAGAACCACTGAACTATATTTTTCAAAGATCCTGGAGGACTGGGGAACTACCAGACGACTGGAAAAGAGCTGATGTAGTTCCCAGCTACATTTTTTCCCCCAGGAAAAAAATGGATTCAGGAAACTACAGACCTATCAGCCTGACCTCAATACCTGGGAAGACTCTGGAAAAGGTAATCAAGCAATGAATCAGCAAACACCTCCTAGAGGCAAACAAAGTCATTACCAAAAGCCAACATGGGTTTTTCAAAAACACATCATGCCAGACAAATCTTACTGCATTCTTTGACCAGGTGACAAAATTAGTGGGCCAAAGGAATGCTGTGGATATAATTTACTTGGACTTCAGTAAGGCATTTGATAAAGTAGACCACAACCTTTTACTTCATAAAATAGAAAAATATAGGTTAGACAGCATGTCTATCAGATAGATTCATAGCTGGCTGACTGGCCTTACTCTGCATGTGGTCCTCAATGGAACTACATCTACATGGAGGGAAGTGTATAGGAGGGTGCCCCAGGGCTCTGTTCTGGGCCCAGTGCTCTTCAACATCTTTATCAACGATTTGGACGAAAGAATAAATGGGGAACTCATCAAATTTGCAGATGACATCAAGCTGGCAGGAATAGCCAACACTCCAGAAGACAGGCTTAAGATACAGGAGGATCTGGACAGACTTGAACACTGGGCGCTATCTAACAAAATGAAATTCAATGGTGAAAAAAGTAAGGTTCTACATTTAGGTAAGAAAAACCAAATTCACAGGTATAGTATAGGTGGTACCGTGCTCAATAGTAGTAACTGTGAGAGGGATCTCGGAGTCCTAGTAGACAATCACTTACATATGAGCCAGCAGTGTGCTGTAGCTGCCAAAAAAACCAACACAGTTTTAGGCTGCATTAACAGAGGGATAGAATCAAGATCACATGAAGTGATAATATCACTTTACAATGCCTTGGTAAAGCCACACTTGGAATACTGCATCCAGTTTTGGTCACCACGATGTAAAAAAGATGTTGAGACTCTAGAAAAGGTACAGAGAAGGGCAACAAAGGTGATTGGGGTACTGGAGGCTAAAACATATAGGGAACGGTTGCTGGAATTGGGTATGTGTATTTTAACGAAGAGAAGAGTGAGGGGTGACATGATAGCAGTGTTCCAATATCTCAGGGGCTACCACAAAGAAGAGGGAGTCAAGCTATTCTCTAAAGCACCTGAAAGCAGGACAAGAAGCAATGGATGGAAAATAATCAAAAAGAGAAGCAACCTAGAACTAAGGAGAAATTTACTGACAGTTAGAACAATTAACCAGTGGAACAACCTGCCTCCAGAAGCAGTGAATGCTGCAACACTGCTTTTAAGAAGAGACTGGACAGCCATTTGTCTGAAATGTTATAGGGTTTCTTGCCTGAGAAGGGGGTTGGACTAGATGACTTTCAAGGTCCCTGCCACCACCACCACCACTATCATCATCACTTTTTTAAATGAATAGGCAAGATTAAATTTGAATGTCCTTTGCTTTATAATTTATTCTTCTTCTTGAAATCTTGTATATAGCAATAACTTGGTACCATCCATGAATTTGCTGAAAGCTTTAAGCAACTCCTTGGCAAATTGTCAGTTGAAATTAGTAGTACAAAGGATGGTAAGTAGGCTGTCCAAACAACAGAGCTGATTATTTGTATTCTGGGATATGCGCTATATGTCCAGTAGAAGTTGCATTATACCTTTGCCCATCTGGTCTGTAATTGTCTGCTTTGATTCACAATGCGTCTTTAGCATATTTTGCAGCACCAGCTTGGCTGCAAATGCTAGGCAATGAGACTGGAACCTTCTGCTAGAGCTTTTCCATTGAAAGCTGTTATGGCCTTTATTCACATCATTAACATACTATGGCAATCTGTTTTTGCTGCTGTGTCTTCATATTGACTTCATCTCTACATTTGAGGAAATCTACTATGTCCCTAGCTGTTCTAATGTTAAAGAAATCCCTCCCCTGCTCTTATACTAGTACAGTTTTTGCCATGGACACAATCTGATGCACTTGAACACCTATTTCATAAGTGTTAAAGTCAGGTGACCCCTAAATGGTATGATTGTCCAGCATCAAATTTCCTACTTTAGGATTGTGAAGGCAAACCATCTCTCCCTTGGTTTGGGGGCTCTATTCCCCAATGCTTTTCTGGCCAGGCAGTAGAACAGACCTACTTTTGGCAGAATCATCTGTGCTGTGCTGTGAAGGGATTAGTGTAGCAACTGTTAGCTTGAGTTCTTTTGAAAGAGAAAACTTCACTGTGTAACCCATTGTGGATTTATTAGTTGTTAGTCAAACTTCATTAGATATTAAATCCATATGAAAAGGAGCAATTGAAAGATGGGTCAAGAGTTATGGCCCCAAGTGAACTTTAAAATAATGAAAGGTAGAATTTGTCTCCAAATTGCCCATTCTTGCTTTTTAGTTAGGCTCATTCTGAATATTTTAAACCTAATTTGGAATCATGCTTAGTAGGAGTTCCAAGGCGTTTTGCTGTTTCACCACAACTGTCCTGCTCAGCTGTTAGGGTCTTTCTGAATCATTTACTTAAAACACTTGTGCAAAGTCTGTAGCATATAGGAATATAGCCAGCCGTACCAACAGGCTGAAAAATAGCTTTTATCCATGGGCTGTTAGGCTTTTAAATGGGACATAATCTTATGCAGAATTGACTTGGGAGGCCGGTGTGTGGTGTAGTTGGTTCACATGGTGTGGTAGGATGGAGGGTTTGTTGTCACTGTGTGTTGGGGGGAGAGAGCAGGGGGGGGAGGCTCAGCTAATCTCAATGTACACATGTTGTACTTTGACAATAAAGGTTTATTATTAAATATAGAATCTTCAAAGCCCCCTTCCTAACCTCAGTCAGTGGTAAAGGGAACAATGATGGATATTTTTCTATTAGCAGCGTACATTTTGTAGATGGGGAAAAAAAGAGAGGATCCCATTCTGAAGGCAGTCATGTTCTTTATGAAGACATTAGCAAGTCTTCAGATAATAGCAATAGCAATAGAACTTATATACTACTTCACAGAGCTTTACAGAGCTTTCTAAGCGGTTT
The DNA here is from genome assembly GCF_964194415.1 of Vipera berus. Classification (NCBI taxonomy): domain Eukaryota; kingdom Metazoa; phylum Chordata; class Lepidosauria; order Squamata; family Viperidae; genus Vipera; species Vipera berus. The sequence goes on along the minus strand of NC_138205.1, from coordinate 98,685,583 downwards.
ACAGAGCCAGCATACTGCTCCCAACAATCTGGGCCCTCATTTTATCGACCTGGGAAGGATGGAAGGCCAAGTCAACCTTGAACAGGTGAGAATTGAACTGCTGGCAACCAGCTGTCAGCAGAAATAGCCTGCATTACTGCTTTCTAACCACTGTGCCACCACAGCTCTTAATAAAATCCCTCTGTGAAAAAAATGAATCTTCAAAGTCATCACTTCATATATACACATCCTTTAGTAATCTGTCAATCTATCATTGTTATAGTTTTGCAAAACAGAAAGTTTCTTATTTCTTCGATTTGTATTGCTGCCTAGCTTAAGTAACTCTGTGCAGCTCACAACTCAGAATTAGTTCTTAGTTTTGAAATCTTATATATATTCTGTACAAATTGGAAATAAACTAAACCTCTCTGGTGTGGCTCCAATATTTAATCCTTGCATATCTGCAGGGTATTGTGTGTAAAGAATATGTTCTTGAGTCATCACTAAGTCATTACACTAATCCAGCATCATGAAAAACATTTAAGGCCAGAAATATTATTATAGTGTGAGCCAAAGGCAAAGCATGCCTCCCATGCTTAATTTCAGTTGGTTAATCTGATAGTTACTTTTCTCTTACCATGCAAAGCAAAAGCTCTGATGCATATTTGCACCAATGCAGTAATTAAATGCATTTAAAGAGAGGCTAATTTAAAAATGGATTAAGGCAAAATCTAAATCACCGCTCCACCCCCCCCCCAAAAAAAAAAATTACAATCAATCTGATTCTAATTCTTTTCAGACCTTTGGCCTTTAAAGTACCATTTGGAACTTTACAGCTTTTACTATAGCACTGCAACCTGTGGTTCTTATTTTTTGTTTTTTTGAGGTTTGCAATCCTACAAGATATTATCTTATAATGTGTTACCTGTCTGTTATTAGATATGTTAAAGTCATGTGCATAATAACAGTTTTAATAACTCAATACAGGTAATTTGTAAGGGTGAAACGTAATGCATATGAGACTAGAGGATTAAACACCTGTTTAGAAATATTTGTATTTATCTAGAAGAACAAAGCAAGATAATTTATTTGCTCAGTAAAGCAAGTTTGCAAAAAAAAGTTTACTTGCAACTACATTTGAGTTGTAGTATTTATTTTTTGTAATGTTTGCCAAAAGTTATCAAACATCAGGAATAGATAATATAAAACAGATAAAAAGAATGAAGTAACAAGCTATTAGAAATCTTAATACCCCTCCCTCCAAAAAATGGTGAAAAAATTGTCCTAAAGCCACTGTCTATAAAATAAAAGAAAAAACAACACTCTTGTAATGAATGTTCTTTTCAGGAGAATTACAGAAGGGTACAAAGTAATCGGCAGAATTTGAATAGCTTAAACCAGTCAATCAAAAAATTATTATCAGTGCCTTTTTAAAAATCTATTGTCTTCTGATTAGTTCTTTATATTGAGAAGATGGTTAAATGTGTTTTTATATATGTTTGTTATTTGTTAATTGGGTTTTATATTATCTTTTTATATTATCTTTTTGTTTAATTTGGAGGGTTTTTTTACTTTTACATTACTCAAAAGTCATATTTATGAATTTAGACATATTATTTTTCTTAATGTATCCCTTTCTTAACTTACATTAACTGAATGTATTTAATGCCAGCAAATATACCAGTAATAGCTCCACTTGCTATAAATATGAGCACTTCTAAGCTAGTCAGTTTGCTGTGGGCATTGGGAATGATGAAAAAAATAGAAGAGGACATTTGATTACTGTGCATGAACAAACCTTTAATTTACAGTATACAATGATAAATTAAGTAATTAACTTTTTTTATCTGTCTGTGACACCTTAGGCAGTTGCTTCAATCTGCTTAATGGTAAAGTCAGTTCTGCCCCACTGATACATGATCTGATGCCTTAAGGTTTTTTCCCCTCTTAATTCAGCAGTCCAGTCAATTCCAGGTAAGTATCTCCAGGCCACTAAGTTGGCAATTTATTGTAATTTGAGAAAATAAGTAGCATTTTTATGTGGGAACCCATAACATCTTATTGAAATACACTTACTATGGTTTTAAAAATACAGAGAAAAAAGAAAAATCATAGCCTCACCCCATTAACAGCATCACTTCTTCTCTGTAGACTTGACTACTCAAAATGTGGGCCCAGTTAATGAGGAAAGGGGAGAAGTGGGGGAGAGGGGGGCATAGAGGTTAAGGTGCTGCTGGCCTAGAATCCAGGAGACTGTAAGTTGTAGTTTGGCCTTAACCATGAAAGCCAGCTAGGTGACTTTGTCTGTCTGTCTCTCTCTCCCTCCCTCTCTCTCTCTTTCAGCCCAAGCCACCCACAGATTGATGTTGTGGGAAAATAGAAGGACAAGGAAGTATTAGGCATGTTTGTTGTCTTGAGTTGTGCTGGACCAGATTGTAGCTAGCTTAGGAATTAAGAACTGTATTAGAGCATTTAGCATTTAAAGGGTTAACGCTGTCTTCTAAGAGATGGCTTCTGGGAAATGTAGTCTAGTTGTTAGTCCTATATCTTATCTAGTCAGTGGGAGTAGCTTCCAGGTTTGTTACACGATGTCCTGGCTATGCGCCAGGGTTCTAAAGCCTTTAACTAATCAAGTATCATGCACGCATTGATTAGCAGCTGTAACCACACATAGCTGAGATTTTTTATTTTATTTTAATTCCATTTATATCCCGCCCTTCTCCGAAGACTCAGGGCGGCTTACAAGCTTAGCAGATGGGGAATTATCCCTTTTTACCTATGAAAATGGACAGATATGATTATGACTGGACGAATCTACTGCAAAGTAAGTCTCTGCTTAGAATTCCTGGACAATGACTCAGCCGGCGGCAGCGGATCTAGCAGCATCGAATATTCCCCCCCTTTTTTTTGCCTTCTGAAAGCTTCTGCTGCTTTTAACAGATCTGCAAAATGGAAGAAGAAATTGCAGCACTTGTCATTGACAATGGTTCTGGAATGTGCAAAGCAGGCTTTGCTGGAGATGATGCTCCTCGGGCTGTGTTTCCCTCAATTGTTGGACGCCCGCGCCACCAGGGCGTTATGGTTGGTATGGGACAGAAAGACAGTTATGTGGGAGACGAGGCTCAAAGCAAGAGAGGTATCTTGACCCTGAAGTATCCCATTGAACATGGAATTGTCACCAACTGGGATGATATGGAGAAAATTTGGCATCATACTTTTTACAATGAGCTTCGTGTTGCCCCCGAAGAACACCCAGTACTGCTTACAGAAGCTCCTTTGAATCCTAAGGCCAACAGAGAGAAAATGACACAGATCATGTTCGAGACATTCAACACTCCAGCCATGTATGTGGCCATCCAGGCTGTGTTGTCCCTGTATGCTTCTGGTCGTACCACTGGTATTGTAATGGACTCTGGTGATGGTGTCACACACACTGTGCCCATCTATGAGGGTTATGCTCTCCCTCATGCCATCTTGCGACTTGATTTGGCTGGCCGTGACCTAACAGACTACCTCATGAAGATTCTGACAGAAAGAGGCTACAGCTTTACCACCACAGCTGAAAGAGAAATTGTCCGTGACATAAAGGAGAAGTTGTGCTATGTTGCCTTGGACTTCGAGCAGGAGATGGCTACTGCCGCTTCCTCTTCCTCCTTGGAAAAGAGCTATGAATTGCCTGATGGCCAGGTGATCACAATTGGAAATGAGAGGTTTAGGTGTCCCGAAGCCCTTTTCCAGCCTTCTTTCTTAGGTATGGAGTCCTGTGGCATTCATGAGACTACATTCAATTCTATCATGAAATGTGATGTGGATATCAGAAAGGACCTATATGCCAACACAGTATTGTCTGGTGGTACCACGATGTATCCTGGAATTGCAGACAGAATGCAGAAGGAAATCACAGCACTGGCTCCCAGCACAATGAAGATCAAGATTATTGCTCCTCCTGAGCGCAAATACTCTGTCTGGATTGGTGGATCCATTCTTGCATCTCTCTCTACCTTCCAGCAGATGTGGATCAGCAAGCAAGAATATGATGAGTCTGGCCCATCCATTGTCCATCGTAAATGCTTCTAAAAAGACTATGGCAAATGTGCAGTTTTTACTGCATTTTTTCACCAGTATAAATTTGCCTGGGCAAATATATACGCCTCATGCTAGCCTCATGAAACTGGAATAAGCCTTCTCTTCAAACATTTGTCATTGAGAAGTCTGTCTCCAATAACCTTGTGAGGATAGCTTCCTGTTGCAGATAAGACCCTTGAATGAACTAAAGTTCCCTTTGTACATAGCAGTGTAACTACCCTATACACATCTGGCCTAGGACACAGTACAGATAGTGTTGGCGAACATAAGGTTTAATTGCCTGGGATAGTAGTCTCAGCGTAACCAGCTATGTTGCAATGAAGTCTTGAGCCTAGATCTGTACAGGGTAGCAAAAGACCAGACTTCACTACACAAAGCGCTAAGAATTCCATGTCTTTATTGTTGAGGCTGGCAAGAGTTTGTGAAAAGGATGGCCATTTTTGTCTTGCCACTGTTCCTAACAGGATTGGAAATGTATTGTGTCCAAGCCTTATGAACCTGTTTTTCTTTCCTTGCCCACCTATGATCCAGCAAGACATCACTGGGCAAAACATTGTTCAACTTGAGTTGCTCTAATGTTGGCATTGACACCTGTAAATTTAATCATCAGGTTTAATTTATGTAAGATTTTTGTACGTTGCCTTAATGTTGTCACATGACAGTAGAAAACCAAAATTTGTAAGTCATCCTGAAGTTGAGAATTGTAATGCCCAACACTTCATTGTGAAAGGAAAAATTATTTTTTAAAAAATAAAAAAGAGGAAAAAAAGAATTCCTGGACAATAAATATTTGTTTTAAAATAATTTTTGTTGAGTTATACTATCTGAAATTGGGACTACAAAGCATTTTAATTCACAGTTCCAGAACATGTTACTTATATGAAGTAAAAAAGCAGGATAAAAATCTAACAAATAAAATGTCATCTCTAACCATCATCTCCTCTTCCAGAACTCCTTTGATTTATTTAGTTCTAAATGTTAAGACCACCACCCATTTTAATCTTGAATAAGCCAGGAAATGAATCAGCCTTCCATTTGGAACCAGACATTCATGTGAAAATGTGACATTATTCCACTGTGCTATAACTGTTTCTTTCTGTGACAAGATTTTGTTTACCAAAAAGGTCCAGTTTCTCTATGCCTTATCTTATTTTATAGACTTACTGTAGATATACTGCCCAAGATCAATATCAATACATAATATCAACATTGCATAAGTGCTTAAGAGACTTGAATTACAGTATGTTGTAATCTACAATGGTTTTATGTCAAACAAGTGATTATCATTGAGTTTCATCTCACCCATTGAAGCTGTGTCTGGAGATTGACATGATATTACCTGCAGAACCACATGAAACTTTAGTGTAATGTTGATGCAGCTGCTGCAAACTAATTCTACTTACCCCCAATAGTTCTCATCTATCATGGGCCTGGCAATAGTAACCTCTTGAATAGTTCCATTGCTTCATGTGACTTTCTTGTAACTGGTCTTTGTGAGGTCATAGATGCTCCATCTGTATATTCTTTAGAATTACTTGTCATGGGCTCACTTCCCAGTAGAAGAATTTTGTGTCACTTGAAAATCACCATGATCTGAATACTGCATTCAGATGTCTCTCTTTTTTTCATCGATTGTGCACTGTTTCTGTCTCTTTCATTGCTGAATGCAGTCACATATTAAGATAACTAATGTTTGTATGTAAGTCTCCCAAACATGGGATTAATATTTTTACTTGTATTCTTTAAAAATACGGAATACCCATTTCCCAGATAAATTTAGGCATCACAGAAAAGTGCCTTTTCTATTAAGAGAAGTTTAATAATTATAATAATTATAATTGTTTATGCCAAAACCCTCAAATGAGGTAATGCTTAATACTGATGGTTTGTCTAAATTTAAATCCATGATACAATCTGTTACATTTAGCAATTTTGAAATTGGTGTAAATAATCTAATTTGTGCCCTAGCAATTTGGCCAGTATATTGTCCCATGCACTGGAAAATTATAAAAAAATAAACAGATCAAAAATATTCCAGATATTTGCTTTCCTTCTATAATTATATATATTGAAGACAATTGTATGTTTCTAATATATTTATTACATATACATTACTTTCATTTTTTTTAAAAAAAATGTATATAGACTTTATTGCATTAGTGGCTGTTCTTAGTTATATTTGATCCAGACTTTCTTTGCAAGGCAGCAAAATTATTTTGTCCCATTTTCCCCCCAACAACAATAATGGTGTGAATGTCACTGAAATAGAGAGTGACTGACTCAAAGACACCAACTAAAAGCAATGAAATGAGATTTTTCCTTTGCGGTCCAATAACCAAATACAGTATTTTTGCAATGTTTCTTTCATAGCCTAATATAAAATGGCTTCCTATTTAGTTTAGTGATTAAGGAAGCAGTCTATAAACAGAACACAGCAAATATTAGTCTTGCTTTGGGCACAAAGTGACATTAGGCCAGTCATTCTTTCTCAGCCCTAAGGAAGAGGCAATGGCAAACCACTTCTGAAAATCTTGCCAAGAAAACTGCAGGGAGTTATACAGGCAGTTTCTAGAAGTCTGACATACTCTCTCACACAAGGCATACTCTCTCACACAAAAAGAAATATTGTAACAATTTTGACATTAAAATCTTATTTTAAACTGTACGTGGGTGAGATTTGCAAAACTGGCATCTCTCTGAAAGTGTGCAAGGTTCCCTCTACCCATGTAGACATATGTTGTTGTTGTTATTATTGTTCTTGTTGTTGTAGTTGTTGCGATAGTCATTGCAGAAAATTCCACAGAACAGCTGGGAAGAAACGTATTTCTCTAGCTAAATGTGCTGTTAAGAAGAAACATATTTCTGTAGCTAAATGTGCTATTAAGAAGAAACATATTTCTGTAGCTAAATGTGCTGTTAGATGTGAGAAGAATGTGCCTTTCTAAATAGTATCTTAGAGCCAGTTTGGTGTAGTAATGAAGACATTAAGTCAGATACCGTGAGTTCTAGTCTCTGCTTAAGCACAAAGCCAGGAGGATGACTTTGGGCCAATCACTTTCTCTCAGCCTTAGAAAGGAAGCAATGGCAAAACATTTCTGAAAAGCCTTTTCAAGAAAATTGCAGGGACTTGTTTAGGCAGTCTCTGTTCCATTGGACACAACTAAATGAAAGGGAAAAACCCCCACCTATTATTCTGGTTTACCCAGGCTAAACTGAGAACCTGTCCTCTTAGGTTTTTTTTTATTGAAAAGTTTTACAATACATTTTAAGCATAAACTCCTCCCCCCTCCCCCCCAGCTTCCCCTCCCTCTTAGTTTTTGAGTAGACTTTACACCTTCTACTATTTTGTTTTAGCTGTTGTCATCATTTCATTATTAAGGCTTAGTTTAGTTTTGGTTGTTGTTTTTTTAACTGTTTTAAATTTCATTTAAGTGAATGAAAATGCTCTACCTGGAAAGATAGCATTTTGAAGAGAAGACTTTTATGTGAAACAATCACAGATATAGAAGTGATGTTATTTTCCTTTAGAGAGGAATCTTTCTGTCAGTCCTGGATCTCTGAAAATGAAACATAATAGCCCAATCTTATTATGTGAATTTTGAAAGTAGCTAAGCCTATTTCACTGTCTCTTCCTGGGGTCCATTGCTTTAATTGGATACATAGATTAAATGAGTTGCATTTTTCTGATCTGCCAGTATGCTTTTTAATGCTGGATCTAAATGTCAAATAGCTCAAGCCTTGAGTGTGATTGATGGGGGGTGTAATACCATATTCATATCATTTGTAACACAAATGTCTCCAGCTCACAGTCCTTAGTTGCCTTAACAATCAAGAGTAATTTCCCCTGACAAATAGTCAAAATGTAAACTGATCTGGAGAGCATGAAATTCCAGCAAGCAATGACAACATTGGATGCGCTAGAAATTATTCATTCTATGCCTTTTGGCACATGAAGCATCTTCATGAGTCTGCCTGGTGTTTCCTACAGAGTTACTCTGCGAGTCTGGAAAGCTATATTTCCCAGAAGATTATCTGATATATTACAGTTTCAGTATGCTAAGCATAAGAGAAAAAATAATGATTTATAGAGAGGCTTCCTGATTTTTGCTATTATAAGATACATTTAGAATAAAAATATGATCCTCATTGTATAATATTCAAAGGTACACATGGGATTGGCGGGAAGTCCCGTTTTACAACCAATCCACTTCTAATAAAGTATTATGTAATTACATATTTCAGACTTGGGAAGAAGTTATTTCCTATTAGCAGAAAATAATTATGAAACTTAATTATGAAAAAAATGACTAGCATAGGTGATGGTAGTTGCCTTCAACAGGTAGGCAAATATGATAAGTTATTAAAAACAGGAATAGTTCTGTTTTGCATGCTGCTGCTTAAAGCTCAATGGGATATTTTGGGGCTATTTGAATGTAATAATTTTGATGTCCCTGGAACATACCAACGGAGAAAAAACACTGTGAGCATTCTTGGATACACAACAAGTGTATCCAAGAATGTACAAGGAGTGTATCAAGGAGTGTATGATATAGTTTTTATCTGCAAATGACATAAACACCCCTTTTATAGGTAGTACTCGAAAATAGATCTCACACTAAAAAAAAGTGACTTATGACCATCATTCACGTGACAGTTGGAGCATCCCCACAGTCATGAGATCAAAATTCAGATGCTTGGCAAATGACTCATAATTATGATGCTTGCAGTGTCCCAGGATTATGTCATCATCTTTTGCAACTTTCTGAAAAGCAAAGTCACTCAGGAAGCCAGATCAACTTTACAACCATGTTACTAACTTAACAACAGTGATTCACTTAACAATTGTGACAAGAAAAGTTGTAAAATACAGCAAAACTCACTTAACAACAGTCTCACTTAGCAACAGAAATTTCGTGCTCAATCGTGATCATAAGTTGAGGACTACCTGCAATTGGAATAAAGTTTTTCTTCCTGTTGCTCCAGCAAAAGAGCCTTTATCAAGTAAAATTTGTATATACGACTGCTGAAATTGGAGGAGAGTTGTAGAGTCAAAAATCAAAGACACAAAATTATAAAAATAATCAGAGGGAAAAAAATCAAAAAAATAATTGGATCTTGAGGAAATAAGCTTCATTTTTTATATTCAGTAAATTGTAAAGTTATAAATATACACCAAAATAGTGGTCTGTTCTTTTTATATTCAGATTTCAATTAATCTACAGCATATGAATGTTTGAAGTCATTAAACTCAAACCTTTAGAAAGAGAATGTACTTGATTTCATAGTAGGTAGCATATAATTTTATACAACATTAACAACAGTTTGAAGTTGCTCCATTCATACTATGGCGTTGGTTGAGTTTGGCTATATTTATTTTCTACAGTCTTTACAAACTGTATTTTGTGAATATCTTTTCTGTCCCCCTCATCAAAACCCAGTCCAATGTTCTATAACATTCTACCACTTTATTGTGGGAGTTTTGTTTGTGTTGTCGCTATTTACATGATATAGATATGTCTCATTGTGGTAAAAAATAAAATTGCCCAGAATCTCAGAAATGCTAGGATCTGAGAATTTTCTAGATCACATTGCAAATTGAAAAAAAATCTCTTGGAAGGATGCCCAAGACACTTAGGAACTATTGCCAAGCAAACTGCATAGTTGTATGCTGAGAGTCACCAAGACTACTAAAAGAGCTCTGCTATACACAAATCATTTAACTCCTGGTGTAGAACTTTATTTATTAGCATTTCTGGATTGCTGCTTTTGTATCAAAGCACCAACACAATAGTGACATCTCAGTAGCCAGAGGACTGCCAAGAGGGACTGCCATCTTGGAAACCATCCATTGGGTTTTTCTTTTTTTAATACCTATTTCTTTTCAACCTATTCTGAAACTCCATACTATTGTTTTTATGTTCAAATGTATTTTGGGAGACCGCCATTCCACTTTTTATTAATGTTCTTTTTATGATTTATTAATATTTCAAATTTATATGGCTCTCCCATTTCACAAAATTATTGCCCTTTTGTAGTAGTGGGCTTTTTAAATTTTTAATCAGGTATACACATTAAAAAAATCCTTAGAAGTGATTTCTCAGTTCTTTTCATTTTCTTGCTGATATACTAGAGATGACACCTTATGTCTTTTGAGTTTTTTAAAAAATAAATCTATGTCGATGTAGATTAGAAAATTAATTATAATCTTTTCTAAAGTTTGTGTTACAGTACCATAGTAAGTAATACATTGCCATCTAGTGGCAATTTATCCCAGTGTTTAAATCCTGAGTGATAAGCATTCATTTTTCTGTAATATACACTGAGGAATCAGTTTACAGTTAGTATCATGAACATACATAACAATAATTGGATGTAATTCTTTTTCACTGACTACATTGAAATAGTAGACAATTTAAACAATACAGGAATCGTTTAATAATCTATGACTTAATACCAAATTAACATTAATATAATTTAATAATCTACATAACAGTAATTTGTTAATACTAATGAATAGTATAATAACAATTAATAAAATTCCAATAGTAGACAGCATTTAATAATCTATTGAATTCAATATAAAAATACACTAATGAAAAATGAATCTTAAAAGATAATTTGGTCATGTCAGTCATTATGTGTATCTCATTTTTTGCCTTACAGGGTCTTATATAATCTCATGAAAGGCAAATTCATGAACCCATTATATGTATCCTTTTTACTGTTATTTCAATGTTAACCTTTTGTGCCTTCTTATAGCCATTGTTATGTATTTTCTTTGCAAAAAACCCCACAGTTTCCAGGCATTGTTTGCAGTGCACAAACAAGAGGCAAAACATCTTAGATAAATCCGAAATACTGACTATTGTGGTCAAAACTTTACTTCAGCACTAAATAGAATGTTTGTAGGATTTGTACATAATAGTGGGACCAGTAGGTTTCCCCTCAAACATGCTACATAAACAAATAAAATATTGATTTTATTTGAATGGATTTATATGAATGGATTTTTGAGAATTATCTGTTCTTTTGGCTCTGCCCACTATTACTGTAGTGTATAAACTAGATAAATAGCATATGAAATAAAATTCCTAAATAAGGCTTGCATTTTTAGTAAGCCTATGTCATGGGGGGAAAAACAACAAAGATAACTTTGTTTGTCCATGAGGGGAAAAAATTTGGAAATAGTTTTATTAAGATTAACCAAAACATCCCCATCCCCCAAGGAACCAAACTTTTATAATCTCCAGAGCTCTTTATCAGACTGGTTGCTACAAAAATGTAGAAAGAAGAAAATATGGGTCTCTTCTTTCTCGCCAAATGTCATACTTTTTTTTTGCTTAATATACCTGACAACATCAGGTTACCAAACCCTAATCTAAGTCTATCTTTGTGTCCAGGTCTCAGGATTTTGAATGCACACTTGACTTCATGTATTGCTCCACTGTCAATTAGAATTTATTTTGGATGTTCCTGAAAATTTCTGCTAATGAAAAATCATTGCATAGATTCTCTCTTTCATGGTTTTTTCTTTTTCCTAGCTAAAAAAAGACAAAAGCAACAGTATGAAAACATGGGCAGGTTACAAATCAAAAGCGTCCTATAAAATTCCATAAAGGAGTCTGGACAATTTCTAAATAAAGGATTCACTTGGAAGCATTCCTTGAGATTTTATGTTTGTTAGTTACTTTGTACAACTGTAAGCAATGATCCCAACATAGGAAAATCAGAGGATCTAACATAATTAATCATTTGAGGGAAGTAGATAATTAAAATATATAGAACTTAAATAAAAAATGTCATAAATGTCAGAATAAACGGTATTGTATTTCTAATAGTCTGGCTTGATAGTAGTGTATAAAATATCTCAAAACAGTAGTATAACCTATTTTGCCTTGTAACTATTTTTGATTATTCAACAGTGTCAAAATATCTAGCAAAAAAACATAGCTAAACATAATTTTGCTGCTTTGAATAACACCCAAATCCTAATAAACTAGTCCCAAGTAGATGTCATAGTTATGTGATAATGTATATTGATTTTTCCATATGTTGCATTTGGAGCTATACTGATCTCCATATTGTAAAAATGGATTAAGTGTGTGGTGTACTACTATAGATTCTAGTAGTCTGCTGTACTACTCTAGTATGCAAGAATGATATACATATAACAATGTGAGTGAATTTATACTACAGTTAAAGTGGTGCTGATGGTGATGATATGGTAACTATATTTATTTGAAATCCCATTTTGAAAAAAAGAAAGGTATCCTGCAATTTTTTTCTTTTCTTCAATATTTTGTTTGTTTCTCCTTTTTCATTCCTAGAACTTCAAATAAAGTCCCTGAATGGATGTCCCTGTTGCCAGGTTTCACGTTAAACTTATTCCACCAATAGAGACACTATTTTCAGGGGTGTTTAAATCTAAATTATAAATGGAGTCCTAAGGTGAAATTGTTGTTTCTTAGCAACCCAGATGACTTGAATACAATTATGCATTCAGGCTTCTTTGCACCACAAACATCATCCAGAACAAACACTACTGTGAGTTTTTCTCTTTGCTTGGTTTGCTCTAACATTTTGAAGCAAAGTTTAAAGCAGCATGAGCATTTTGAGAAAGGTGAAGGTGAGTAAAACTATTTAACTTGCTTAATTCATTCTACATTTAATGCCAATAAATTACTCTGGCTACCTTTTTAAAATATGCATTTGCTTGTTTCAGAGGAAGTCATGTGATTGGCCATTGGAGTCTATATTCTATATCTCATAGTTTTGTTGGACCATTGGCAGTCTAGCTTACAGGCTAGCTGGTTATCTCATATATTTGTTATTTGTTTCCCCTCAAAACAGATGTTTTCATAGCATTGAGTTTGCATTATTTCTTTGAGGCTATGCAAAAAACAAAACAAAAACCTAAAGTATGTTTGTTTCTCTTCATGAATTGCGTTCTTTGATTAAGTTTTCACAACTTTGCTAAAAGAGGTTCCTATTATTTTGCTTGTAAAATTTTGGTTTCTCTACCTAATTCTCACTGGGAGTTTAGTGCTGCATAAGCTTGTGACGTGCTACAACTCCAGTGTTTTCTGTACCTTCTGGTTATTAGTTCTGAGCAGTGGTGGGATTGAAATATGTAAACAACCAGTTCTCTGTGTGGATGCTGCTTCTGGAAGTGCATTCTGAGCATGGGCAACAAAAGGTTAGCTACCGGTTCTGCTGAAGTGGTGCGAACTGGCTGAATCCCACCACTAGTTCTGAGAGAATTTTATTGAAAGACAGTAATAATACGCACTGCTGAAAATATTACGATTATACATTAAAGGGAATTGCAATGTTGATATTAGAATAATACATTTATTCACTGCTATAGAACACTAAACTAATAATCAATAATAATAAATTTCATTTTTAAAAAACGTTTTTCAGACATAAGGGGAGAAGTACACTATGTTTCCCAGTGCCCTTATCAAGAAGCCATCCAAATGTTCTTTTGATTCAAAAGGAAAATTTACTACAAACCTGAAGTTAGCATTAGAACGAAATCAAATCCGTACTTCACAGCAATGCAAAGCACCTCCAGAAAGACAATGCTGGATAAGGCAACCACCGGATTTCAGCTATAAAGTGTATTTATCTTCACATAAGCCAGTTAGAAAGCTCCAAAAGCTGGAAAAAAAGGAAAAAAGGAAGACATTTTATGAAGAATTACACAGAATAAGATCAGAATTGATTGTCCCAGTCACTGAAGAGGACAAAGAAACAGAGATTGTTACCAGATTTCCTTATACAGGCCCCTATGAAGCCAAGTTAATGTTTGTGAAGATGGGAAAATTTACTAGCAACAAATACCAAGATCCCAAACCATATGATTACAGACAGGTAAAAGTTCAGCTAAGACTGAAGCAATAATTGGTATAATTGTCCTGTCTGGGACCTATTCTACTTTATACAGGTGATATTGATCTTATTTTGTATGAGCTACAAAACAATAACAAAGATAGGGCATCCACTGAGAGGCTCAAAAACATCAAGATGGGGGCTATGACCACTCAATCAAAGCCTTACCTACTTTTGAACATAAGTGGCAGACACAACACATATAAAAAGGGGGCAGAACTTTTATTGTGTTGTCTGGCCTGCTATTTTTATCACTCTGTAAATGTCCTCCAACAAATTAAAAATGTATATTCTCTGCAAAGTAGTTCACTTGCAGCAAAAGCCTTGGCCAGATGAAGATTATGGTGTGGATCATATTTAACTACCCTTTGGGAAGGTTAATTTATGTGGCTAATAATAGCCTTTAAAAATTTTTTGAAGCTTCAGGAGTTCTCAGAAAATTCTTGAACTATTGGAATATTTATCTTCAGTCCCTTTGCTCAGTTGGTGCCTGGAGAATTTTTGAGTTTTCTTATTGGACTCAAGTACTTTTAAATAGACTAGTTCAACTTAAAATTTATTTCTTCCACTTAAGTTCCATTGGTTTTCTCCACTCATTCACAGCATGAATTAGTTGTAAATTAGCCCCTCTGTGATATTGTTAAATTAGCAATATTACTTTTATTGCTGTGAAGCTTTGAGAACACAGCTGAGACAATAACCTTTTCTAATATAATGTTTTTATGCACGAGCTGCTTTTGAAATGATTCACATATGGAAATTATTTCACTGGTTGGTTTTTTTCATATTCCATAATATTTTCATAAGGATGTCTCTTTGTAGTTCATTTGTATTGCCTGCATGATTGTTACAGAAGATAGAATTTGGAGAAAACATGGTACCTCCCCAGAATGCACCAAATAGAAATTTATCATTGTGATTAAGGAAGTTTTGTTGGTTTCCGTATTGGCCCCTAGACTTGCAAGATTGACGTCAGCTCTCATAATCAGATAGGAAACATGACCCGATGCACTAATTCTACTTTATTGTAAGGCTACATTAACAGAATCTTGCAAGTTTGAAGGTATAAACTTCCTGCTACCACTTCTAACAGCTTGGCTAATTAGGGTGGGTCTTTCCTAAGTTTCCTTCTTTGATCTATAAGTCAATGGAAGGGGAATCCTCCCTCTCTTGTCTGACTGTTTCCTTGGTAACATCTTATACCCCCAGGCCATCCAGATTCTTCATTGCATATTGTGAGCTTGATTTTAAGGGACAAAATAGCTCTATCTAGAATAAGATGATTATATCACCTTGAAAAAGCCTACTATAATCTATATTGTATATCCTTACCTGGACTGAGCACTGTTTTAACAGCTCATCTCCAATCTGGTTCATTAGTGACCTTAGCCATCTAGCCAAATCACTGATCTGTTGTCCAGATTTGAATGAAAAGGAGAAATAGTTTTATCATCAATGTGTTTATGAAACTTTATATATAAAACTTAGTCAAACATTTTCAAATAACCTATTTATGTAACTGAGATCTTAAAAAGGTAACATATGCTCTACGATGATTGTAGAGCACTACAAGATCAATATTGTGGCACCACAAGTCTTCCAACAATATCTTCTTGAATTAAACTTCTACTTTGGATTAGAATATAGATAGAATATAGAGGTGGTGGTGGTATAAAACCTTCTGCAAACTCTTAAGCGTGGCCAATTATCAAAATACTATACTAATTGGGAAATTTATTTCTGACTTAAAAGGACCATGTATTATTAACAGATTGTTTTATGCTCTTTAGAGCCTCCAAACAAATGAACACATGATTTATTAGCTGAGAATGTAGCAATAGTTGATAGCAATAAATGTCAGTTTTTTTCTGTTGTATGTCTTTTTTGCATACGTTTGTTAATCAGACTATGAATTAAAAAACCTCTAATAACACATATTTACACTACATTCCATATCATTAAATGTTCTTTTTTTTCACTCTAACCTGAAATATGCATTTTATTATTATCGCATTTACTGAACTGCAAAGTAGAGAAAACTGAATGATAACTTCATTCTGATCTCTGTCTTAGCTTTCAAAAGGGTGATAGCAGGTCCTTTTATCTTAAGAGAAAGAACAAATGCAATATTTTCTATTATCCTAAAGGATGGATTGATTAATTACATGCCATCAAGTCATTGTCAACTCTTAGTTACCATGTAGATAATTTTTGTCTATGATATTCTGTCCCCTTTCTGCCCACCTTAGTGTCCACCTTACAATTCTCTCAACAGTACCTCTATTGCCATTGTAACTGAGTTTATCCACCTTGCTAGTCATCCTCTTCTTTTCAACGGCGCTTTTTCAAAAAGCAACTGGACATTTAACCAGATGGTATGGGGAGGGGAATGGAAGGAGTCTATTTCAACTGGTTGTTAGCATTCCCCAGGAGAGCTGTTGAGGCCACTTGGGGGTTTATCTTTGCTCTCAGGATCACATGAATCAGAGTGCAATTGGATGTAGAGTCTTCCTGGAAGTGCTGCAAGGGCTGTGTTGTAGACTGGACATAGGTTGTATCTTATCCTTCCCTCTCTGTTGAGAGACGCTGCTCAATGTTAACCTAAATGGCCACTTTTAACCTTCATCCAAAAGGATAGGTCAGGATAGGTCCATCCCCCCACCATCCAGTTTCAACTGTTTCAACTGTCAGTACCTATCTTTCCATCATCCCTACCCTGACATTGCAACTGATGAAGCTTCTTGGATGAGAAGCAAAATGTTTTGCTCTTCTTCATCAAGAAAAAACACACAATCCAGTTGCCTTTTGAAAAAGCATCATTGAGACAACTATGACCTGGATGACAGAATCTCCACAGACAATCCTCTTCTTCCTTTTCCTTCTTCCTTTCCTAGAATTAGAAGAGAGCTAGATTTACACATAATACATCCAAAGTAAGATTATTTGAGTTTTGTTCCTAGATTATTTAACATTAATTTGTTTATTTTAGAGTAATTATTCAAAAGATCTACCAAAGCAGATCTGAGATTTAAAAACCAGGAAAAAAAAGCCTGAATAAAAAAAATACCAACTAATAAAGTTGAAATGGAAGCAAGAGGGGAGCAGAATAATTTCAAGTCAGAGTGCCATAGCTGGAGGTTACAAAAAGGAAAAGTCCCTTGCCATTATGGCAAAGTTTTTACTGTCCTAAAGAACCATTATGAATGTCTAATTGGAGGACAATTCATGAATCATGTTTTCAGAGTTGCCATCAAAACCATATCTTTCTCCTTTGTTTCCCCCCCCCCCCAACTCCTTCTGCAGTATGAACAAGGAATACCAGATTTTGTGACAAGTTATGCCAGGGATCCTTTAAGTCTAAGGTTCAAATCACAATGTTTAAGCAAAAGTAAGTCTTTGCTGATGTATTAAGGTAAGTATGAAACTTCACATGGATCATATAAACATAATAGTTTAGGCATAATCTTCTCACATTAATAGATATTGGGATGAAGATACTTCAAGAAATCAAAGAGATGTTTGAAATTTTATCTATGACCATTAATTTTCTGGAGTGGAAACATACATGGGTTGAGTCCTATGGTAGCTATTTATTTACTTTTTTAGAAAAAGGACAAGAAAGGTTAACTGTTAGCTATTATTTGTTATGAGTTCTATTTGGTACTTTACATATAGGTTTCCCCCTTCATAGATTACTGCCTTGTTGTGGCGAAGGGGCTTGTGTAATTCCTTGCGAAAAGCAAGGGAGAAAAAGAAAGATACACCCAATTGAATGCAGAATTCCAGAGAATAGCTAGAAGAGATAAGAATGCCTTCTTAAATGAACAGTGCAAAGAAATAGAAGAAAACAATAGAATAGGGAGGAAAGCACTAGGCCACTCAGGTATGAATTAAATCATATCCCGGTTGAATATACAGTAGAGGTGACAAATAGATTTAAGGAATTAGATCTGATAGACAGAGTGCCTGAAGAACTATGGACAGAATAAATGCTTGCGGTGGGTCGGTTGCAGTGGGCGGCCTACACTAAAGTGGTTGAAGTATATGCCTGTGGTTAATTAATTGTCCCATTCTGTTAAAATATCTTGTACAGTATGGACTGACAGGTTTGTAATTTCCAGGTCCTCTAAAAATACCAGTAACCTGATTTTTTGATGTTTTGTGGGGGCTAAATTTCCAGAATTCTCAGTTACGTGAAAAAAATACCATATGGAGTAATCTGCCTTAAGTCTGAAATATTGAAATAGATGACATGCATATATAGGCAACCCATTGAAATTTAGGAGGCTTATTTTAATCCAGTATTATATATGGTCATAGCAAACACTCTTTTCCAACAACCCAAGAGACGGCTCTACACATGGACATCACCAGATGGTCAACACAGAAATCAGATTGACTATATGCTCTGCAGCCAAAGATGGAGAAGCTCTATACAGTCAGTAAAAACAAGACCAGGAGCTGACTGTGGCTCAGACCATGAGCTTCTCATTGCAAAGTTTAGGCTTAAACTGAAGAAAGTAAGGAAAAGCACTAGGCCACTCAGGTATGAATTAAATCATATTCCTGTTGAATATACAGTAGTGGTGACAAATAGATTTAAGGAATTAGATCTGATAGACAGAGTGCCTGAAGAACTATGGACAGAGGTTTGCAACATTGTACAACAGGTAGCAAAACCATTCCAAAGAAAAAGAAATGCAAGAAAGCAAAATGGTTGTCTGAGAAAGCTTTGCAGATAGCTGAGGAAAGGAGGGAAGCGAAAGGCAAGGGAGAAAAAGAAAGATACGCCCAATTGAATGCAGAATTCCAGAGAATAGCTAGAAGAGATAAGAATGCCTTCTTAAATGAACAGTGCAAAGAAATAGAAGAAAACAATAGAATAGGAAGGACCAGAGATCTTTTCAAGAACATTGGAGAGATGACGGGAATGTTTAGTGCAAAAATTGGCATGATAAAGGACCAAAATGGCAGGGACCTAACAGAGGCAGAAGAGATTAAGAAGAGGTGGCAAAATTACACAGAAGAACTATACAAGAATGAGCTTAATGTCCCTGATAATCACAATGAGGTGGTCACTGACCTCGAGCCAAACATCCTAGAATGTGAAGTGAAGTGGTCCTTAGAAAAGCTGAGCAACAACAAAGCTAGTGGAGGTGAAAGTATTCCAGCTGAGCTATTCAAAATCTTAAAAGACGCAGTAAAAGTGCTACACTCAATTTGCCAGCAAATTTGGAAAACTCAACAGTGGCCACAGGATTGGAAAAGATCAGTTTACATTCCAATTCCAAAGAAAGGCAGTGCCAAAGAATGGTCAAACTATCGCACCATTGCACTCATTTCTCATGCTAGTAAAGTTATGCTTAAAATCCTACAAGCTAGACTCCAGCAGTATGTGGATCGAGAACTACCAGAAGTACAGGCAGGATTTCGAAGAGGCAGAGGAACTAGAGATCAAATTGCCAACATACACCTGATCATGGAGAAAGCTAGGGAGTTACAGAAAAACATCTACTTCTGCTTCATTGACTATGCAAAAGCATTTGATTGTGTGGATCACAACAAACTGTGGCAAGTTCTTAAAGTGATGGGAGTACCAGACCATCTTATTTGTCTCTTGAGAAACCTATATGCGGGTCAAGAAGCAACAGTGAGAACTGGACACGGAACTACTGATTGGTTCAAAATTGGGAAAGGAGTCCAGCAAGGCTGTATACTGTCACCCTGCCTATTTAACTTATATACAGAGCACATCATGAGAAAGGCAGGGATAGATGAATCAAAAGTTGGAATTAAGATTACCAGGAGAAATATCAACAACCTAAGATATGCAGATGATACCACTCTAATGGCAGAAAGTGAAGAGGAATTAAAGAGCTCTTGTTGCGAGTGAAGAAGGAGAGTGCAAAAGTTGGGTTGAAACTAAACATTAAGAAAACCAAGATCATGGCATCCGGCCCTCTCAATTCCTGGCAAATAGATGGGGGAAGAAATGGAGGTAGTGACAGATTTTATTTTCCTGGGCTCCAAGATCACTGCAGCTGGGGACTGCAGCCAAGAAATTAAAGGACGCTTGCTCCTGGGGAGGAAAGCTATGGCAAATCTAGACAGCACACTAAAAAGCAGAGACATCACCCTTCCAAAAAAAGTGCATATAGTCAAGGCTATGGTCTTTCCAGTTGCAATGTATAGCTGTGAAAGTTGGACCATAAGAATGGCTGAATGCCAAAGAATTGAAGCCTTGAAGAACTATGGTGCTGGAGAAGACTCCTATGAGTCCCTTGGAGTGCAAGGCGATCAAACCGGTCAGTCCTAGAGGAGATCAACCCTGACTGCTCTTTAGAAGGCCAGATCCTGAAGTTGAAACTCAAATACTTTGGCCACCTAATGAGAAGGAAGGACTCACTGGAGAAGAGCCTAATACTGGGAAAGGTTGAGGGCAAGAGAAGGGGACGACAGAAAATGAGGTGGTTGTATGGAGTCACTAAAGTAGTAGGCCTGAGCTTAAATGGACTCCCGAAGATAGTAGAGGACAGGAAGGCCTGGAGGAACGTTGTCCATGGGGTTGCAATGGGTCAGACATGACTTTGCAATTAACAACAACAACAACAATATAAGATTCATGTGCCAACATTAATTCTTGGAGATGTTTAAAGCTCAACTAATCTTTACAAATTAATAAGTATAAAAATCAGTGAAGTAGCCCCAATTTTTCATTTTTAGGACATGACAAAGTAATAGTCTAAGCTACAGATTGTGTTCTTCATGCTTCACAAATACAAAAATAGCCATGTTAAAATGATCCATGGAACTTTACATTTGGTGGAAAGTGGAATATCTGCTGCAGTTCTTCCCAAATTTCATACAAGATTTTACTGGACATGGATTCCCACCGTTCATAATAACACTGCTACACAGAATAGTTTGGGCAGTGCTCTAGTAACATGGAATAATTGTGTTGGTCAATAAGTTCCAAATTAAGGAGTTAATTTTCCTACTTTCATTTTCATAATGTAGACAAATTTAAACCTATGGCTCTTTTTTCGATCTAAAATGGAGAATATAGTCTGATGGTAGCCCATATATAAAACACTACTTCAGATACACTGAAAATAATTGGGAAAATAAAGAATCATTGAACCAGGTACACAGTAAAGAAGGTAAAATGCTGACATTGTCAGTTTGAAGACACAAGACATTAACTTGAAATAGGCAGACATTTTCTGACCATGCTCCTGATTTGAATTTAAATCATGGTTTTCAATGAGGATTCATGTTGAACTACACATCCCTGAAGGAATGGGGATAGCACTGCAGTGGAGACTGGAAGCTAAACAGTGAATTTTGACCACTGCAATCTTTCCAGAGAAAGGAGAGATTGTGAGATCACCAGTTGCACTCTGGACAGTTGCTCCTTGTTAATAAACTGCAGAACCTGAGGTTTTTGTAGTTGGCTCATAATGATAATGATGATGTTAACTTTATTGTCACTTTGAATGTACACCAATCGGCATACATCAAAATGAAATTTCGTTGCATACAGCTCTCAAAGGGTCACCACCTCCGATATATACTCCTTGTTTGTGGCCCGCTCAAGTTTCACATTGTCCATTTTAGTCTCTAGGGAGTGAACGATGGCAAACAGGACAGATGGAAATGGGGCTCCATGTGGATTAGCCCTCAAATTAGCTTGTATTCTGACAACCTCGCCTTCTTTCCTTTTTCTGATCCTGACTCCTCCACCTTTTCCTTAAAGAGGCCTTGCTTCTTTTCGCCCCTGGAGCACACTGCCGCCGCCACCAACTCCTCCAAAAGCCTCTCTCTCTTCCTCTGGGCCTGCCGACAGCCTCATCCAGTTCCTTCGCTCCATAAGCTCCAGGTCCTCTCCTCTGCCTCCTCTGGAAACAGCCCTGATTTGCAATACAATCCATCACTGGGCCAGCAGTCAGATCTTGCTGCTGGTAGAACAAATTCAAACAGTGCCAATGACTTTTAACGGTCTCACCAACAGTTCCAAAACAACTAGAAACTTGCCATGCCAGCAAAGATTGTCGGTCGTATGTCGTATGTTACCTTAGTTCCACCATGTTGCTCAAACACATTAAAATCTTCCAGATCATGTGGCCTATAGCCCTTACTATCCCTCCCAAAACTATTCGCCTTCAAGAGCCAATGCAGCCGCAGCCATTCTAGGCGCCGCCATCTTAAGACGAGGGGCTGATAATCAAAGGATTTCAATCAAGTTCATAAAGGTTCACATGAGCCTCATTTCTAAACACTTTTAGATGTAACTAATGTACAGCTGAAGAGAGATTTTCTGAGCAGCAGAAAAAGAAAACTCCATTTTATAAATCAATATTCCTTCTGGATTTTTTAAAAAAGGTTTTAAATATCTAAAAACGTTTGGCAAAATGGTTAACAAGACATTGATATACAAAGTTTAAATATGATAAGGTTAAAGGGGACAATTATTTTGAAACATTGTTTGGGTGAAATTGCTTTTGAAAAAAATGGAATTAAGTTATACAAATGAACAGGATGTTCAGGAGATTGTTTTTTTGTTGCTATTAAAGAGTGAATCACAGAAATGTTAGATAGCATCTCCAACAGATGGATTTGTAACTAACTGACCAACTGAACTCAACATGTAGTCCTCAATGGAACTGCATCTACATGGAGGGAAGTATCCGTGGGGTACCCCAAGGCTCTGTTTTAGGCCCAGTACTCTTCAATATCTTCATCAATGATTTGGATGAGGGGATAGATGGGGAAATCAAATTTTCAGATGACACGAAGCTGATAGGAATAGCCAACACTCCAGAAGATAAGCTTAAGATACAGAAGGATCTTGACAGACTTAAACATCGGGCGCTATCTAACAAAATGAAATTCAATGGTGAAAAAAATTAAGGTTTTACATTTAGGCAAGAAAAACAAAAAGCATAGGTACAGTATAGGTGGTACCTCGCTCAATAGTAGTAACTTTGAGAGGGATCTTAGAGTCCTAGTGCAGGGCTTTTCAACCTTTTCACCCATTGTACCACTTTTAGGATAAGGAAGTATCCAAGTACCACCAGTCACCCAGCTAGGTGTCAAAAACGTGACCCAAAAAAAAGAAAGGAAAATATGATCCCATTTTACAACATTTCTTGCCACAATTGTTAAATAAATCACTGCAGTTGATAAGTTAGTAACTTATGACTTCCTGATTGACTTTGCTTGTCAGAAGGTTGCAAAAGGTGATCACATGACCTTGGGACACAGCAATGGTCATAAGTAGGAACCAGTTGCCAGGCATCTGAATTTTGATCACATGATCATGGGGATGATTCAAAGGTCATAACTGTGAAAAATTGTCATGTCACATTTTTCAGTGCCTTTGTAATTTTGAACGGTCATTAAATGAATTGTTGTAAATCGAAGACTACGTATATAAGTGAAAGTTTCTGGGACATTGTTTAGTCTAACTGTTGCTTTCTTGCTTTTTTTAATCGGCTTTTGCACCAGGGAAATCTCATGCAAGTGTGGGAAACATGTACATGGATGCGATGTATTGAAGGAGGGAATAAGGGAGTGTACAGGAATGATCGATGTCTTCCTTATGATGTAATGGCTCTGTTGTCTGATTTTCATTGGCTAACAAAGTTTATAAAGCAATGATACTAACTTTCTAAGGTGTGGCACTTCTGGATGTAGCTCTGCTAGCGTTCCAGATTGTTTGCCACTCAGCCATCTTATTTGATCAAATAAAGAGCTGTCTAAGAAGCCTCTGCTTGGGTTATCTGATTAGACTGATATGACATCTCAAGTTTAAGTAAGTGCTGGGACCTTACTTAAGGAAGAAGCCGTTTATTGTGGAAAATAGGATCTTGGACTAATTAGATATTTAATTTGACCAATAGAATTCCTTTTACTTTTCTTTAGTTCTACTGAACTTGCAAAATTAGCGCCTTATGTTTGCCTAATTCTGTCTGTTTACCTTTTTAATAATGTGTGCTGCTGTCCAAAAGCAAATAGTTATTTTTTTTATTGAAAAGTTTTAAAATACATTTTATCTTTAACAATCCCCCCTCCCCCTCCCCTACCTATCCCTCCCTACCCCTCCCCCCCTTTCCCCCCTCCCCCCCCGACTTCCCAGAGCTAAGTACAGGGTATAAAAACAAAGAACAATCATAAACCTCCATATGCTACCAACAATAAATTCTTAAATCTATCACTCTCTAGCTCATATAAGATAACTACAAACAATACTAATATTTCATATAGAGAGAGAGAAAAAAGAAAATAGAAAGGAAGACTTATTCAAATGCTAAGTGAAACTTTTTAGTCCCGTATTTCTTCTGGATATATTAAATCCATTTTTTCCACTCCATAATATAACGTTCTCAAAAGCAAATAGTTATTGAGTCAGAAGAGTTCTGTCAGGATCTCCATCACTGGCCTGGTGCCTTGCTGGCATCCTGCCATCAAAGGGGAAGGGGAAAAGCATTTGGGGCAATCCACACCTGTGAATCTAATGGTGGGAAATGGGGACAGGTAGTTGACATGCGAAAGAGACCAGAGCTATTTGTACCATTTATGTTGGGCATGTTCAAGGCCACTTGCCCTGGGTGTGAAATTCCAGCAGCCTAAACAACCCAGAGTTTACTACAACATTGTGGCGATCCCTGATTTGGTGGCAAGTGGTCGGACATTGGGGCGAAGGATGGTGAATGTTGGGTTTGGATCTTTGTATCAGTGATCAGGAACTTCAGTTTCTGCCTCACCTTCCTACAACCAACATCTTTAGTAAAAGTCTTTTTCACTTCAATCAATTGGAGTCGAGAGTCTGTTTTCCTAAATGATTGTTTTGGGCAGGTCTTAAAAGTTCATTGGGAATACTATAGTTAATGTTTGTAATAGGCAGTAGTTATATGATTCTATCTACTACTCGCATACCATGTTTCCCTGAAAATAAGACCCAGTCTTTTTTTCCCTCCAAAAGAGGCATCAGGTCTTATTTTTAGAGGGTGTGTGTGTGTCTTTGCCACTCACCTCATGGTGGTGGCATCGATAGCCCTGCCCAGCCAGCCCACTTCTTCTGCAGCCAAAGAAGCAGCTGCATTCTGCAGCTGAGAATGGAGCTTGGGCCAGCATTTTGCAGACAGACGCCTTTCCGGAAGGCCTGTGAAGCTGAAATCCAAGCTACACATTGAATCCATATCTTGGTTCTTGGCTGCAAAGGCCTTCTGGAAAGGCCTCTACTGCAAAATGCAGGCCAAATTCCATTCTCAGCTGCAGCATGAAGTTGCTCCTTTGGCCGTAGAAGAAGTGGGCCAGTGAAGCAAGTGTCTATCTATTGCAGAGCTTTTCAACCTTTTCACCCATTGTACCACTTTTAGGATGTGGCAACATTCGAGTACCACCAGTCACCTAGCAAGGTGTCAAAAACTTGATGACCAAAAAAAAAAGGAAAAAAGTGATGAAGTACAGGTAGTCCTTGACTTACAACAGTTTGCTTAGTGACTGTTCGAAGTTACAATGGCACTGAAAAAAGTGCCCCCCAAGCCACAGCTGAGCAAGACACCTTCCTGCCCACCTGGCGGCGCTCTTAATCCTGTCCGAGGTTTTCATTGTTGTGAGCATTTCTATTAAGGATTGGCAGCGGGGGTGGGGTGGGGGGTGTTTGGTTTTTATTTCCCCCATCTGCTGGGTGGTTGCAGCAGGTTTTGGTCACTTCACATGACCCTGGGACACTGTGACGGTCATCAATATGAATCAGTTGCCAAGCATCGGAATGTAAATCACAAGACCCTGGAGATGCTGCAACATTCCAGCTGATCAGCGCTTCATCTGGGCTCAGCAGAAGTGCCAGGATCAGTGCCGAGCTCCAGCTGAAGCCTGGCGCTGATCCTGGTGCTTCCACTGAGCTCTGACAGCCCCGAAGAAGCACTGATCCTATTAGTAAGCTGTGAGGTACTAGGATGAGAATTAGAAAATGTTTATGAAATAAAATAAGAATATATTTAAGTAACTAATATGCATATCTTAGATATCATAACTTTTGTTTAGTAAATTAAAGGAAATTTGGGTTATCAGAAATTTGAATATTATAGATGTTAAAATTGGAATACTGTAATTAGAAATTAAGAATTAGGTAAAACTTAAAAAACAGGATATGGGTATATATAAGCATGTTAATGGGAAACAGAGAAGGAATTTTTGAACAATGTAACCTGAGATATGTACCGAAAAAGCTGTTACTGAACTATTGATTACCCAGTCACCACATTGCTTTCTAAATACTTGGATGTTAAATTGGAAAATTAATAAAATTTGTTATAAAAAAAGAACAGCACACACTCTGCTTATTGCTATTAAGTTAAATTCTTAGTGCAGACAATTTGCATTCTATGGGCTGCAAGCTTAAATCCTTCTATTGTTAATAATAGTGTAGTATGGTTATTAAACACAAATAATAGTTTATTTGTTTGTGAATTTGCTTCAGTTTATGGACTGCCTCCTCTGAAAGATGAGAAAAAAAAGTCCAGCTCAAAAGAAAAATTCATCACCCACAAGCCTCAAGAACTGAAGTGGGATTCAAAGCTATTTTTACCCAAGGAGCCCTGGCCTACAAAATCTTGTTCCTTTACGGTTAGTATAAGTCAAGTTTTGATTCTTCTTTATCTGTATTTTGTCCAAAGGTGTTTTGAGCATTTTAAAGGAGAATATTAGTTACCAGAGCTTTAAAAGGTTCAGCAAAGATTGTCATTTGCTGGAGTTTAACCTCCATGGAAACACTTAAGAAAGCAAATATCTGAAGATATATTTAAAATTAGCTTCTCAGTTTCCTAGAGTGTTTATTGCCCACAAACTGATTTTGAAAATATAACCTTTCTTGCTTTGTGTAAATTGCATCATAGGAAGTATGATCCCCTACAATTCTTAGTAATTTTACACTGTCAAATCTTTGACAATATTTTATAAGTAACCATTTTTTAAAAAACAACCCACAATTTAGTTCTTGTATTTTTCAGATGGATTCTAATGTAAGTTAATAGGAATAGGCTGGACAATTTTTCTAACAAAATACAAATTACTGTGCTTTTTCTAAAAAAATGGAATCTGAGTTAAAGTCAGCTACTGGTATCTGGATAATTTTTACAATTCTTGGTCAATTCAGAATGTTTTATTCATATTTTATTTTGTTCAGCATGTACAAATTAAGGTTTCCAAGTATAAATGTGCAAATAAAAGTGTAAGTTTCTACTGTTATACTGCACATCTTAAGACAGGTAGAAAAAAGTTCTATTGCAATGTAGAAGAATTCTCTCGAATTCCTTGAAGAAATAATTTTATCTGCCATTAGATTAGGCTGCCACACTCACATGCAATAATAATCATTGTGTTTAGGATAAAGGTAATATTGATAGTTTATCATGATGAAGATAATTGTAATGAAATTGCTATGTCTGATTCATTTGCATTTGTTATTTGAGAAAAATATCAACTTCATGCTAATCTGATGCAAAAAGTGATTTAGTACTGTGTTTCCCTGAAAATAACACCTGTCCTGAAATTAAGCTTAGCTTGATTTTCAAGTGTGCGCCTAATATAAGCCCTACCCCCAAAATAAGCCCTAGTTAAGACCACACCCACTCTGTCCCATCATCTGATTGTACAAGGTGGGACAAGGCACACATGTAAAAATCAAGCTAGGGCGGGGTTGGAGTGTGGAGTTGCCCATGCACCCAGCAGCCATTTACCTCAGGGCCCCTATAGCCAGACCTTCTATGCCCCGACATCTGCCTTGCCTCATGGCTGCGGCACCACCAGCAAGTTGCTAGTGACCACTCACAGTAAGAGTCCACGTGGTGCATCGTGCCAGTTCTGCCACTCACTCATGGTACTCTGCACCACATAGCACCCTACTGAAAGCACCGGCACTGACGTGATGCATCCTACCATAAGTAATGGCACCTGTGCAACATGTCACCTAGCGTGTGGCACCGGCATATGTCACATGGTTGGCGAATGGCAGAACTGGCATGATGCACCATGTGGTGTCCTGCTGTGAGCAGCCACAAGAGGCCACAGAAGGACTCAGGTGGTGGCGCGACATGTGTTGGGGTGCAGGAGGCCTGGCTGCGGTGGTGCTGAGGTAAGCGAGTAAGACATCCCCCAAAAACAAGACCTAATGCCTCTTTTGGAGGCAAAAAAAAAATAAGATTGGGTCTTATTTTTGGGAAAACATAGTAGTTCTAATTACTGCATGAATGTGGAAAACAGTGCTATCTAATTCTTATTTAAAATATTTAAAGATTTAAAATGTATATTTACTTCCATCTGATATTTTCAGTTCTTTCTTCCATTTTTATCTCAATTATATTTAGTCGAAAACTAATTTTTGTATTTTTAGTAATAAAATAACAAAATAAATAAATCAACAAAATAAATAAAAGCACACACATTTATTTATTTATTTATTTATTTATTTATTTATTTATTTATTTATTTATTTATTTATGGGACTTATATCCCACCCTATCTCCCGAGGGACTCAGGGCGGCTAACAACAACAAAACTTAAAGGTCTCTGTACAGTAAATTAAAATTAAAAATTGAAATAAATTAAAATAAATTAAAGAATAGAGTTAAAATTGTAAACATAATTAAAATCCCTGTCAGTCCAGGTCAGCCAGGTGGAAAAGGAGTGTTTTGAGGTCACGGCGAAAGGACTGGAGATCCTGGGCCATCCGAAGCTCAGGGGGGAGCTGGTTCCATAGGGCTGGCGCTCCCACAGAGGAGGCTCTTCCCCTGGGGGTCGCAAGCTGACATTGTCTGGCCGACGGTACCCTGAGGAGGCCTTCTCTGTGTGAGCGTACTGGGCGATGGGAATTCGTTCCCGGCAGCAGATGTTCCTGCAAGTATCCCGGGCCTAAGCCATGTAGGGCTTTAAAGGTAAGTACTAGCACCTTAAATCTCACCCGGAGGGCAACCGGTAGCCAATGCAGCTCACGTAGGAGGAGTGTAATATGGGAGTATCGGTGCTCCCATCACTACCCGTGCAGCTGCACTCTGCACCAGTTGAAGCCTCCGGGTGGTCTTCAAGGGCAGCCCCATGTAGAGAGCATTGCAGTAGTCTATATGGGAGGTAACGAGTGTGTGGGTGACTGTACGTAGGGCATCTAGGTCCAGAAAGGGGCACAACTGGTGTACTGGGCGAATCTGGGCAAATGCCCCCCTAGCCACGACTCCAATATGATCTTCAAAACTGAGTCGTGAATCCAGGAGGATGCCCAGGTTGCGTGCTCTATCAACGGGAGGTAGCATCTCTCCTCCTATAATCAAAGATGGAACCTCTTGGACTAAATGAGATGTCGGTATGTAAAGCCACTCAGTCTTGGCCGGGTTGAGCCGGAGCCTGTTCTTTCCCATCCAAATCTGTACCGCTTCCAGGCAACGGGACATCACATCGAGGGCATCACTGGGTTGGTTTGGGGTGGAGATGAACAACTGGGTATCATCCGCATATTGGTGATACCTCACCCCAAAACCATGAATGATCTCACCCAGCGGCTTCATATAGATGTTGAACAGGAGGGGCGAGAGCACCGATCCCTGAGGCACCCCATAACTAAGGGGCCTTGGGGTTGATCTCTGCCCCCCTGCCAACACCGTCTGCGAACGGCCCGAGAGGTAGGAGGAGAACCATCGTAGAACAGTGCCTCCCACTTCCAACCCCTCAAGACGACGCAGCAAGATACCATGGTCGATGGTATCTAAAGCCACTGAGAGATCTAATAGGACCAGGACAGAGGAGTAACCCCTATCTCGGGCCCACCAGAGATCATTCACCAGCGTGACCAATGCCGTCTCCGTGCTATATCTGGGCCTGAAACCCGATTGGTACGGATCCAGATACTCAGTTTCCTCCAGGACCAAAGGGAGTTGTCGTGCCACCACGCTCTCAACGACTTTCGCAAGAAAGCGAAGGTTGGAGACAGGACGAAAGTTGTTTAAAATAGCTGGATCCAATGCAGGTTTCTTAAGGAGGGGCCTTACTACTGCCTCTTTCAAGGCGGCAGGGAAGTACCCTTCACTCAGTTAGGCATTGATAACTGCTAGGAGCCAGCCTCGTGTAACCTCCCGAGATGCATAGACCAGCCACGAGGGACACGGGTCCAATAAACACGTGGTGGCACTTAATTTCCCCATGATCCTGTCCACTTCATCCGGAGTCACAGGATCAAACTCTTCCCAAATGTTCTTGGCCAAACTCATCATTTTCCTCTCATCAGATACTGCCCAGTCAGAGTCCAGACCAGCCCGAATCTGAGCAATTTTGTCCACCAGATATTTACTAAATTCCTCGGCTCGTCCTCGTAAGGGGTCCTCTCCTGTCCATTGATTTAAAAGGGAGCGGACCACTCTAAACAGGGCGGCCGGGCGGTTGTCTGCAGACACAATGAGGGTGGTGAAGTAAGTGTGCTTTGCCACCTCCATTGCCACAAGATAAGATCTAGAAAAGGATCTTAACTGTGTTCGGTCAGACTCGGACCGACTGGTTCTCCAAATGCTCTATAGGCTCCTTCTCCGGCGTTTCATCTCCCGCAGGTCCTTGGAGAACCAAGGAGCGAGTCGGGACCTGCGCCGGGTCAGAGGACGCAAAGGCACAACGCGGTCGAGAGCCTCTGAAGCAGCCTGTTGCCAGGCATTAACTAAGGACTTGACCGGGCTGTGGGAGAGGGAGGTAGGGATCAGTCCAAGCGCCATCTGGAACTTATCTGGGTCCATCAGGCGCCTGGTGCGGAACCATCTGGTCGGTTCCGCCTCCTGACAGCGGGGGGTGACGTGACGGAGGCCCAACCACAGGAGATAATGGTCTGTCCATGAAAGGGGTTGAGATGTTGGAGTAATCCCACCCAGTCCATTAAGCCATTGCCCAGAGATAAAAATAAGATCAGGCATGTTTCCCCCCTTGTGAGTCGGGTCCTGAATAATTTGGGTCAGGTCCATGGCCGTCATGGAAGCCATGAACTCTCGGGCCACCTCCAATGTACTGCCCAGGGAAGGCAGATTAAAGTCTCCTAGAACCATAAGTCTGGGAAATTCAACTGCCAGTCCTGAGAGGGCATCAAGTAGCCTGGGTAGAGCTGTTGCTACGCAGCTTGGAGAGAGGTATACCAGCAGTAGGCCCAATTGACCATCAGTACCCCACCTTAAGAGGAGGGATTCACATCCGTCTATCTGAGGGGCAGTGGTCTTCCGTGGACGGAGGGTCTCTTTGATAATGACCGCCACACCACCTCCCCTCCCCTGAGCCCGAGGTTGATGCAGCACACGGAAATCTGGAGGGCATAAATCAATCAGAGGGACCCCTCCCTCCGGGCCCAACCAAGTTTCCGTGATGCATGCCAGGTCTGCGTCTTCCTCTTCGATCAAATCATGGATGAGGGGAGCTTTATTCGCAACAGACCTGGCATTGAAATAGATCAGTCTGAGCTCAGGTGTCTGCCCTCCCCCTTCCCCAGGACAGCAGGTGAGAGCCAGAGGGCCAGAGCGCACCACAGCTCAAAAATAGCAGGTGCGTGATCTCAAATTATGATATGGCCCTCTGCTCATCCATCTGCCGCCATTCCCAATCACTGTGGGGATCGGTATCCCTACCCCATTCCCCTGGGTCCCAAGATTCTCCCCGGTCCCCATATTGCCGCGGCCATCGGCCAACCTAGACTGAGAGAGGTCTGGTAGAATCTTCCTCTCATTCTGCCGGGCCTGACCCTCCCCCCTCCCCAACCCTTCAAAAAATTTTAAAAGAAAACCCAAAAGCCTCTTTTTAGCGCCATGCCACCTCTCGGGGTCCCAAGACCCGTCATTAAGGAAACGGCGGCGCAGGTTGGAAGGCCACATCTGAGAGAGGGAGGAAGTTCTCAGGGTAAGTAGCTCATTTCTGGTGTAAGCCATTAAAGGTAGAGATAAGAGTAAAGAACGAGTTGGCTGGAACAAACTGCATATTAAATCCACAGAACTGAAATAGTCGTTCCTGAAGACATGGTCACCCTCTCACAGTGACCTGGGTCTCAGGAAACCACTATCCAGCTCTGGGTAGGTCGCAGGAGGGGTGAAAGTCCGATGGCTGGTAGAATAGTCTATTGGTGGTGAATTTTGCAGCTCCGGTGATGAACGGTGATAGATATTATTGCGACCAAGGGGCTGTAATAAGTCTCCGGATAAAGAAAATGGAGGAGGGTTATCTCAGATTTTAATTACATACACACATCCATGCACATTTTACTTTTGCTTTAAAAGCGATATATATTTTTCACACTTATAACTGTTGCTGCATCCCCAGGGTCACATGATCAAAATTCAGATGCTTGACAACTGACTCATATGACAGTTATAGTGTCCTGGGGTCATGTAATCACCTTTTGTGATCTTCCGACAAGCAAAGTCAATGGGGAAGCCAGATTCACATAACAACCGTGTTATTGAGTTAACAAGTACAACTTGACAACTGTGGCAAGAAAAGTTGTAAAATAGGGTAAAACACACTTATCAACTGTCTTGTTTAACAGAAATTTTGGGTTCAACTGTGGTCATAAATTAAGGACTACATCATGTATCAAAGGTATAATTCCCAACTATAAATAGTGTAATATTTTGGTCATTGGGTTGGTAAAGGCACAGTCTCCAGTTTCTCCACACCTCTTTGACTTTTAATTTCCTTTGATAATCATCATCACACAAGATTGTTTTGAGCCCACATACTTTTTACCATCCTCAATGTATAAGGAAAAACCTGAAATTGAAAAGACTATATGTTTTGATGAAGTTCATATAAACTGATCAGATTCCTTTCCTTGTTTGGTGTTTTTTTCATGATATTGAATAAAGCTGCTGTGACTAGGGATCATCTCAAAGAGAAAATTATTGAACTGGTGATCATCACAGCTGATGTCCCCCTT
Source organism: Vipera berus (assembly GCF_964194415.1). Classification (NCBI taxonomy): domain Eukaryota; kingdom Metazoa; phylum Chordata; class Lepidosauria; order Squamata; family Viperidae; genus Vipera; species Vipera berus. The sequence goes on along the minus strand of NC_138205.1, from coordinate 98,652,675 downwards.
CTCCAATACGAAAAGAAAAGCTACTTTTATAATTCAACCAATTGTTCAGCATTTTACAGCTGACCAACATTCTCCAACTTAATGGAGATGCCAGAAACTCAGCTGAGAACAAAATATTACACTACTTATAGTATGTATGCAAAACCACAATTTCTAACACAATTAAAGTGACTAATGATTAGATATTTATACTGATTTTCACCGTTACCATAATAGTGATGTTTTTGTGTTCTGTACTTCAGATCACCTCACTTAGAATATCAATGCTTTCAATGTCATGAATTTTTACTAGGGAAGAAACTGTTCAGTCCAGAATTTTTTGCATGTTTTGGGGGTACCAGAATGTATAATTACTGCAGTTTTTCAAAATATATGGAAGAGTGACATCAGCTGAGTCCAAAGTAAAGCATTTTATTATTAATCTTATAGTTAAAACAAACATGTTTTATTCTTTATAGTTTCAGATTCATTTAGTTCAGTTCAGATTCATGATGTTTATTTGCTTTAAATCACAGAAAATTGGATTAGAGTTTAGAAGCCTACTGAAACCAAAGTAGAATCCAGCAAAAAAATGTTACAAAACAGAGGATATTAAATATCCAATACCAAATAAATTCATCTTTAAGATTAGGTACTGAAATTCAGGAGAGGAAATAATCTGTACCTTATTTAGATAATTTGGTATTTCCTAAATATAGAAACATTTTTATTTGGCATTGTGTCATCTACGTTCATCTGCAGACTTGAAAGGACAATATATGAAATGGGAGAGATTTATACATTTGTGTCTATGGTTATGGGGAAGTAGTGACCATAATATGTGTCCTATTGTTGCAAGCTTTAAAGAGAAATAAGAAAACACTTTGCCCTTTTGTTAATTTCAAAGGATTCAGGTAGAGATTCTAAATTATAAAGCAATAACAATACCACTTCCCCTTCATGGATTACTGCCTTGTCGTGGCGAAGGGGCTTGCGTAATTCAATGAAGCTATGAGCTATGCCGTGCAGGGCCACCCAAGACGGACAGGTCATAGCAGAGAGTTCTGACAAAACGTGATCCACTGGAGAAGGAAATGGCAACCCACTCCAGTATCTTTGCCATGAAAACCCTATGGACAGTACCAAAAGGCAAAACGATATGACGCTGGAAGATGAGCCCCTCAGGTCGGAAGGCGTCCAATATGCTACTGGGGAAGAGCAGAGGGCTAGTACTAGTAGCGCCAGAAAGAATGAAGCGACTGGGCCAAAGCCGAAAGGACGCTCAGCTGTGGATATGTCTGGTGGTGAAAGGAAAGTCCGATGCTGTAAAGATTTTTTCTCCATAGGAACCTGGAATGTAAGATCCATGAATCAAGGCAAGCTGGACGTGGTCAAACAAGAGATGACAAGACTGAACATCGACATCTTAGGTATCAGCGAACTAAAATGGACAGGAATGGGTGAATTTAATTCAGATGAACATCAGGTATACTACTGTGGGCAAGAATCCCTCAGAAGAAATGGAGTAGCCTTCATAGTCAATAAAAGAGTAGGAAAAGCAATACTGGGATACAATCCTCAAAATGACAGAATGATCTCAGTTCGAATCCAAGGCAAACCATTCAATATCACAGTAGTCCAAGTCTATGCCCCAACCACCGGTGCTGAAGAGGATGAAATTGACCGGTTCTATGAAGCCCTACAGCACCTTATAGAACTAACACCAAAAAATGATGTCCTTATCATCATGGGGGATTGGAATGCTAAAGTAGGAAGCCAAAAGATAACCGGAATAACAGGCAAGTTTGGCCTTGGAGTACAAAATGAAGCAGGGCACAGGCTGATAGAATTTTGTCAAGAGAATACGATGGTCATAGCAAACACTCTTTTCCAACAACCCAAGAGACGGCTCTACACATGGACATCACCAGACGGTCAACACAGAAATCAGATTGACTATATGCTCTGCAGCCAAAGATGGAGAAGCTCTATACAGTCAGTAAAAACAAGACCAGGAGCTGACTGTGGCTCAGACCATGAGCTTCTTGTTGCAAAGTTTAGGCTTAAACTGAAGAAAGTAGGGAAAAGCACCAGGCCAGTCAGGTATGAATTAAATCATATCCCCGTTGAATATACAGTAGAGGTGACAAATAGATTTAAGGAATTAGATCTGATAGACAGGGTGCCTGAAGAACTATGGACAGAGGTTCGCAACATTGTACAAGAGGTAGCAACCAAAACCATCCCAAAGAAAAAGAAATGCAAGAAAGCAAAATGGCTGTCTGAGGAAGCTTTGCAAATAGCTGAGGAAAGGAGGGAAGCAAAAGGCAAGGGAGAAAAAGAAAGATACGCCCAATTGAATGCAGAATTCCAGAGAATAGCTAGAAGAGATAAGAATGCCTTCTTAAATGAACAGTGCAAAGAAATAGAAGAAAACAATAGAATAGGGAGGACCAGAGATCTTTTCAAGAAAATTGGAGAGATGAAGGGAACGTTCAATGCAAAAATGGGCATGATAAAGGACCAAAATGGCAGGGACCTAACAGAGGCAGAAGAGATTAAGAAGAAATGGCAAAATTACACAGAAGAACTATACAAGAATGAGCTTAACGTCCCTGATAATCACAATGAGGTGGTCACTGACCTCGAGCCAGACATCCTAGAATGTGAAGTGAAGTGGGCCTTAGAAAAGCTGAGCAACAACAAAGCTAGTGGAGGTGACAGTATTCCAGCTGAGCTATTCAAAATCTTAAAAGACGATGCAGTAAAAGTGCTACACTCAATTTGCCAGCAAATTTGGAAAACTCAACAGTGGCCACAGGATTGGAAAAGATCAGTTTACATTCCAATTCCAAAGAAAGGCAGTGCCAAAGAATGTTCAAACTATCGCACCATTGCACTCATTTCTCATGCTAGTAAAGTTATGCTTAAAATCCTACAAGCTAGACTCCAGCAGTATGTGGATCGGGAACTACCAGAAGTACAGGCAGGATTTCGAAGAGGCAGAGGAACTAGAGATCAAATAGCCAACATACGCTGGATCATGGAGAAAGCTAGGGAGTTCCAGAAAAACATCTACTTCTGCTTCATTGACTATGCTAAAGCCTTTGATTGTGTGGATCATAACAAACTGTGGCAAGTTCTTAAAGAGATGGGAGTACCAGACCATCTTATTTGTCTCTTGAGAAACCTATATGCGGGCCAAGAAGCAACAGTGAGAACTGGACACGGAACCACTGATTGGTTCCAAATTGGGAAAGGTGTCCGGCAAGGCTGTATACTGTCGCCTTGCCTATTTAACTTATATGCAGAGCACATCATGAGAAAGGCAGGGCTAGAGGAGTCAAAAGTTGGAATTAAGATTGCTGGAAGAAATATCAACAACCTAAGATATGCAGATGATACCACTCTAATGGCAGAAAGTGAAGAGGAACTGAAGAGTCTCTTGTTGCGAGTGAAGAAGGAGAGTGCAAAAGTTGGGTTGAAACTAAACATTAAGAAAACCAAGATCATGGCATCCGGCCCTCTCAATTCCTGGTAAATAGATGGGGAAGAAATGGAGGTAGTGACAGATTTTATTTTCCTGGGCTCCAAGATCACTGCAGATGGGGACTGTAGTCAAGAAATTAAAAGACGCTTGCTCCTCGGGAGGAAAGCCATGGCAAATCTAGACAGCACACTAAAAAGCAGAGACATCACCCTGTCAACAAAAGTGCGTATAGTCAAGGCTATGGTCTTCTCAGTTGCAATGTATGGCAGTGAAAGTTGGACCATAAGAAAGGCTGAGCGCAAAAGAATTGAGGCCTTTGAACTCTGGTGCTGGAGAAGACTCCTGCGAGTCCCTTGGACTGCAAGGCGATCAAACCGGTCAGTCCTAGAGGAGATCAACCCTGACTGCTCTTTAGAAGGCCAGATCCTGAAGCTAAAACTCAAATACTTTGGCCACCTAATGAGGAGGAAGGACTCGCTGGAGAAGAGCCTAATGCTGGGAAAGATTGAGGGCAATAGAAGAAGGGGACGACAGAGAATGAGGTGGCTGGATGGAGTCACTGAAGCAGTAGGCGTGAGCCTAAATGGACTCCAGAAGATGGTAGAGGACAGGAAAGCCTGGAGGAACATTGTACATAGGGTCGCGATGGGTCGGACACGACTTCGCAACTAACAACAACAACAACAATACCACTTATATTCAGATTCAAAGTACATTAGGTTTATTTTGTTTTCATTTTTTTAAAAAAAATATTTATATAAGAAGCTTTCTTACCGTTATTCTTATGTTTTTGTTGCAGTCAGCCAGATGCTTAGATTGGATTTAGCATTTTTATTTATCTATTGAATCCTTATTATTGACATTATTATTTTGCTAACTGTAGCTTCCTATTTAATTAAAAAATACTTTTCTGACTACAAAACTATTTAATAGTTCTCCCAAACACTTTTAATTATTTTATTTTCAGAGGCATAGAAACCATTGGGGTGCACCTAATGCCATTATAGATTGTGTAGAAGAAACATTAAGCAAACTGCGGCTGAAAGAGGCAAGTGATTTTTCATTAAGAATGTTTAGAAGTGTACCAAAATATTCTTACTTTGATTTTCTGAATAGCTTAAATAAAAATAAATACAAAAAATGCTTAGGCAAATTTGTTTTCCCCCGCTATCAGTAAATTTGTAAATGTGATTTTGAACTTAGAGATATCTCCAATCTTATGTCCCAATGTGTTTTTGTTTTTTTTTCAAAAGGCAATGGGACTTTTTTGGGTTTTTTCCTTGAAACCTTTTGCTTCTCATCGAAGGAACTTCTTTTGAAAAAACACCTTTGGGATAACCATGATCTAGATGATTGAGAATTTCCATAGACTCCAATCTTATGACAATTCCTTGAAATAATTATTTCCATATTTCATGATATGTTCTGTGATATATTCTGAGCTTAGTTTTATTTTGGGACCTAGCTGGAATTTATTTTGGCCTGGAACAAACATAGTTCATTAGAAACACTGCATTATTCTTACTTTATTAACACAGAAGTTTGTTATTTGAACTCCTGAAAAGTATCAAACAATATTAAGCCTTGTTATTGTAGCTGCTGAATTTTTAAAATATGCTATTACTATGTAGTAAAAAATCACACAATCAGGCAGCCTGTATTGCTGTCATTATGGAAATAATTGGAGTGTTGGATGTTCTTTTTTAATGATAGATAACAAGAAAAAGAGAAAAGACATATAAAATTCCGATTAGTTAGAAAAGTGGTGAGGATGAGTGTATTAAATAGATGAGTTCTAGGTGAAACAAACTAAACAAGTTTCTGTGGAATGGAAAGGGTAGAAGATTAAAGAAAAGAAGTTTGAAATAGCGAGATGCATGCTCCAGGGTAACATGCAAATGGATGATAACAAATCCTTGGATACATTCTCTAGGAATCACAGTGAGTGTTCAATTGTTTCGTTCCAGGCAAGTAAGAAGCAGAAAGAAAGCAGAAGAAAAGCAGCAGCAACTATAAAGCAAAAATTCCCGAGTATATCTGTTTCCATTCCAAAGCAACATCTGACAGGAAGGAACGAAGAAAAAAGCTTGCCCCAAACCCATTCCTCACCGCTATCCTTAAGACAATGTGAATGGTCATTGTCTAAGGATATCAGCCTTCCATTGTATCTAAAGCCAGAACCTTTAGGCTTCTTACTGCCCACAGGTATAGCTCAAACTGTAGAGGAGCTGAAATACAAGGAATGAAAGTAGATAATGGAACGTTCCAAAAATATTTGCCCAAATGTTACTATTATTATTTTTTAACATTTAGAATCTACTATAGAAGTAGATGTGCCCATGCTATTAGTTTAGTGAATGTTAAATTTAAAAAAAACACAACACAATAAATGATCATAAAATGGCATTATACAGTATAATTAAACTGCTAGCACTTTGATTATAATTAATACTATTATAATATTATATTACAATATAACATTATACTATAAAAAGGAATAGATCTAAAAAAATACAGGTAACCCACAAGTTACAACTATTCAATCAGTGACTATTCAAAGTTACAATGGCACTTATGAGGAACTTATGGCACTTATGATTACAACCTGTGAAGTTGTGGCCATTGCAGCATTCTTAGTCACATGATTGTGATTTGGGTTTTCTGTGCCCAGATTGCAATTACAACATATGCATCGCATGAGAAAAGCACATCTTCCTTCCCCTGTCCTGACCAATTTCTACAGGGGGACAATCAAGAGCATCCTGTCATGTAGCATTACAGTTTGGTTTGGAAGCATCACTGCTTCAGACAGCAAGGCGGTGCAGAGAATGGTGAGGATGGCTGAAAAGATCATTGGTAGTTCCCTCCCTTCCAATCCAGGACATAGCATATAAGTGTTGCTTGAGCAGGGTCCGTAAGATTATCTGGGACACTAACATCCTCTTCACGACCTGTTTTCCTTGTTAACCTTCTGGGAGGAGGCTTCGTGGTATCCATAGCAGAACATCCAGATTAAACCATAGCTTCATTCCATACAGCATTAACTTTGTGAACTCTCAAGCTTCCCCCTTCCATTTTATATATTCAAGATGGACAGTATTTAATATTTATTTGTTATGTATATGTAGGAGTGTGGGACTATACATATGTTGTATATAGTATGTTTAGGTGTGTGTCATGTATGTGTTTCACTTTGAGAGCGGGCAACTAAATTTCATTTTTGATGTGTGCTGTTGTGCCCACAGTAGAAAAAAAATGACAATAAAATTTATCTTATCTCGTAGCAAATGAGAAAGTTGGCAGGGAGTTGGAAGTCACTCCCACTCTCATCAAAATGTTACCAATTTTTTGCCCTTAGGGATTCACACTGCAGAGATGAAATAAAAATTAGAACAATAAGTAAATATCATAACAATATAAACTGAAGACATTTGATGATGGGTCTGAATAAGAAAAATTGTAATCATGCTCTTAAAGGCATTCATCTATATGAAAAGCTATAATAGCAAGTACTGTTTTTGTCTAAGCTCTAGAGGTCCCTGAGTCCATTCAAGGATCAAGATATTCGCAGTATGAAAATGTGAAATTCAGATCCTTTATATGGTGTTTGTTTATAATGTCAATTCTTGTTATTGGAGTCCATAACATTTTCCATGTTTCAGTATTTGTTATTATATTGGTCGCTTCTCCATATAAGATTACAATTAGGTTAGAAAATAAAGACAGTTTCAGAAGTATTGCTATAATACATATTATTTCTGTATCTTTAAAGCAAAGGTTTGCAATGAGATGGGGACCACAAGCAAGATCTTTAAGGGCATTTTGAAGTGCTAACTTCAAAAAATACAGGTCAGGACAAAGAAATGGATGGAACTAGGGAGAAAAACCCTAAATATTGATAATTCGGAAGACTTTTGGGGCTGTATTCCTCCAAATTCAATATGTCATTTGCATTAATAACCTTGTTTTTAATCTGAATTTTTTTTTTGTTCTTTAATGAAAAGAGTTTTGTGACTGTTTTTTCCAATAACAAAGGCAACTTCTGTTTGGTCTCTGGAGTAAAAGGCTAGCCTAAAAAAAGATCAGGCATTTTATTCTGTTTTCCAGGAAGTGCACTTATTAATAAACAGAACAGGAATCATCTTATGCTTTGATGTGAAATAGTTTTTCCTCAATCTTGGAAAAGGTTTAGCAGTTTTGCATTGGTCTTTTCCTACCAGGGATCTCCCTTGGGCTTCACACCACTTGAAGTTTTGGGTAGAAAAGAAACACCTTATTTCTACCATATCTATTTCTAGGAGAGTAGAATTGATCTCTTCTAAATGACACAAGTTAATTTGGAATATAAATGTTTCTTCTGTCTAATTTTAATCAACTGACTCTTAATTCTCCTCCAATCCATTTGAAATCAGCAGAAAAACCAATCATTGAACTGAAAGGAATTTGAATCTATCACTTAATTTCTGGTAGTTAACTGCATAACACTACATTTCCTGACTAATGTCAACAGCAGTATTATGTGCCATCAAGTCATTTTTGATTCTTTGAGACCATACAGATATTCACCATGACCTTTGTGTGCCCCTAACCTGTCCTTTCAAGCAGTGGTGGGATTCAGCCAGTTCGCACCATTTCAACAGAACTGGTAGCTAATTTTTTGTTGCCCAGGCCCAGAATGGATTCAGGAAGTGGCATCCATACAGAGAACCAATTGTTCACATATTTGAATCCCACCACTACTTTCAAGTCATAATTGGTGCATTCATCTCTACTGTAACTGAGTTCATCTAGCTTGCTATTGGTCATCCTTTTCTTCTCTTTCCTTCTCCTTTCCCAGCATTAACAACAACAACAACAACAACAACAACAACAACAACAACAATAATAATAATAATAATAATAATAATAATAATAATAATAATAATAATAATTTTATTGTCACTTTAAATGTACACCAAACGGCATACATCAAAATGAAATTTCGTTGCATAGAGCTCTCAAAGGGCCACCACCTCTGATATACATTCCTTGTTTGTGGACAGCTCAAGTTTCAGATTGTCCATTTTAGTCTCTAGGGAGTGAACGATGGCAAACAGGACAGATGGAAATGGAGTTCCATGTGGATTAGCCCTCAAATTAGCTTGTATTCTTGCACAACAATCTTGCCTCCTTTCCTTTTTCTGATCGTGTCTCTTCCACCTTTTCCTTAAAGAGGACTTGCTTCTTTTTGCCCCTGGAGCACTATGCTGCTGCCTCCAACTCCTCCATTAGAGCCTCTTCCAGAGCAATTCAAAATATGGTGTCTTCACTAAGTTTGGTAAATACTGTCCAGCATTCTTCATATCATGTGTAAAATAAAAGAACAGAATAACAGTTGAGAGGGACTTTGGAGGTCTTTTAATCCAACCCCCCATTCCTGCTTGAGATTGTCCAGTCTCTTTTTAAAAGCCTCCAGTAATAGAGCCACCACAACTTTTGGAGGCAAGCAGTTCCACTGGTTAATTGTTTTCACTATTAGGAATTTTCTCCTTAGCTCTAGGTTGCTTCTCTTCTTGATTAATTTCCATTCATATTCCTTGTCTTGCCTTCTAATACGAAATAGATTGACCCCCTCTTCTTTCTGGCAGCCCTTCAAATATTGAAATACTGCTACCATAGCAGCTCAGTCCTTTTCGGTAGACTAGACGTACCCAAGTCCTACAACTTCATATGTTTTAGCTTCCAGACCACTAATCATCTTTGTTGCTCTTCTCTGCACTTTTTTTCCAGAGTCTCAACATTTTTTTTATAATATAGTGACCAAAACTGGATGCAGTATTCTAAATGTGGTCTTACCAAGGCTTTATAAAGCGGTACTAATACTTCACATGATCTTAATTCTAGCCCTCTGTTAATGCAATCTAGGATCACATTGGCTTTTTTGACTGCTGCCACCCACTGCTTGCTCATAATAATAATAATAATAATAATAATAATAATAATAATAATAATAATAATAATAATAATAATAATAATAATAATAATAATAACAACAACAACAACAACAACAATAACAATAACAACAACAATAACAACAATAACAATAACAACAACAGAATTCTGGAAACATAATTAAAGCCATTAATACATGGGCAGTCCCAGTGATACGCTACCCAGTTGGAATTATCAACTGGACTTCGGCTGAACTAGAAAACCTAGACCGGAAAACGCGTAAACTTTTGAATATGCACCACTCTACATTCACGAAGTGACATCGACAGGGAGTACCTGCCAAGAAAAATAGGGGGCAGAGGGCTACTGCAAATCCACCAAACTGTAGAAGAAGAAAAATGAAGTTTGAATGACTATGTGAATCAAAGTACAGAAAAATTGCTCCAGGCTGTGAAAACAGAGAGCATTATAAAAATAACAGAAAAAAGGAAGAATATAAGGAAAACGCTGGATGACAGATTAAATATATGGAAAACCAAAGCTTTGCATGTACAGCATTTGAAAAACATTGAAGGAAAATGTGATAACAACTTGACATGGGCATGGCTTAAGATGGGAACTATCAAGAAAGAAATGGAAGGCTTAATAATGGCTGCACTACAAACAAGCACTACAAACTAAATCCATGAAAGCGAAGATACAAAAATCCACTGACAATCCAAATTGCCAACTTTGCAACGACAAATTTGAAACTGTTCACATCTAATGTGTGAGTGCAGCAAAATTATGCAAACTGATTACAAAGCTAGACATGACCGAGTTGCTAAATTAATCCACTGGGCATTGTGTAAAAAATACAACTTGCCTGTGTCCGAAAAGTCGTGGGAACACAGGGTGGAAAAAGTTGTTGAGAATAAGAGGGTGAAGATCTTGTGGGACTTTCAAATACAGACAGATCACCATATGGAACACAACATGCCAGATATCACAATTGTAGAGAACTGAAGCATACAGCTAATTGATATCGCTGTACCAGGAGATGCCAGAGTTGAAGAAAAAGAACTGGAAGAAATTATGAAATATTGCAACCTGGCCATCAAAACTGTGCGATTATGGATGATACGTGTAACAGTGATACCCATTGTCATCGGGACACTGGGAACTATGTCCAAAAGCTGTACAATACATCAAGAAACTGCAGCCTCCTACAATAACTCCAGCAATGCTACAAAAAACTACACTACTCGGAACATCTTACATTTTAAGGAGGTACCTGGTTGATACCTAGGATGCTGGCAGCAACCCGTGTCAACCATCAGCACCAGTCAATTTGAATGTTCAGTTGATTAAGGTTCATGTTTAATGAATTAATAATAATAATAATAATAATAATAATAATAATAATAATAATAATAATAATAACAATAACAACAACAACAAAATACAAAGGCCTACAAATAGAAATAGAAAGACTGTAGCAAAGGCAAGCAAGGGTAGTACCAATAGCAATAGGTGCCTTGGGTGCAATCCCAAAAAAACTGGAGCACCACTTGAACACCATTGACCATTAGTCAATTGCAAAAAGTGGCTTTACTAGGAACTGCTTCCATCCTGCAACGATATCTGTAATACCATCAAACATCCACATCTGCCTATCACAGGTCATTGGTAACGACTCGATAGGTAGACAAAAATGCCAAATCCAGTCTGAACATCTGGCTGACTGTGTGACGAATAATAATAATAATAATAATAATAATAATAATAATAATAATAATAATAATAATAATAATAATAATAATAATAATAAAATGATGATGATGATGATGATGATTTAATTTAATTTAATTAATTTAATTTATTAATATTTCTATACCGCCCTCCCGAAGGACTCAGGGCGGTGTACAGGGCAAGAGTAAAATACAAAATTACAAAAGTTAAAAGTAATTAAATATATGCCCGTTAAAAGAACAATTAATACATAATAAATAACCCCAATAAAATAATAATAACCCCCCCCCCAATCCCCCCTCAGGCCAGGCCGGCTTGTTCGAACAAGTATGTTTTTAGGTCGCGGCGGAAGGAGCGGAGATCGGGCGCCGTCCGGAGCTCAACTGATGATGATGTTGTAAGGGACCATGGAGGTCATCTAGTCCAACCCCCTGCTCAGGTAGAAAATCCTATACCATTTCAGACAAATGGCTGTCCAGTCTCTTCTTAAAAACTTCCAGTGTTGGAGCATTCAAAACTTCTGGAGGCAGGTTGTTCCACTGATTAATTGTTGTCAGGAAATTTCTCCTTAGTTCTAGGTTGCTTCTCTTTTTGGTTAGTTTCCATCCATTGCTTCTTGTCCTGCCTTCAGGTGCTTTGGAGAATAGCTTGACTCCCTCTTCTTTGTGATAACCCTTGAGATATTGGAACACTGCTATCATATCACCCCTCATCCTTCTCTTCATTAAACTAGACATACCCAATTCCAGCAACCGTTCCTTATGTTTTAGCCTCCGGTTCCCTAATCATCTTTGTTGCTCTTTTCTGTATTCTTTCTAGAGTCTTAACATCTTTTTTACTTTGTGGTAACCAAAAGTGGATGCAGTATTCCAAGTGTGGCCTTACACAAGGCATTGTAAAGTGGTATTAACACTTCACGTGACCTTGATCCTATCCCTCTATTAATGCAGCCTAGCACTGTGCTGTCTTTTTGGGCAGCTGCAGTACACATATTTAAGTGATTATCCACCATGTCTCCAAGATTCCTCTCACAGTTACTGCTGTTGAGCCAGGTTTCACCTAATCTTTACCAGTAGATTTGTTTTTCCCTTGCCTAAATATGAAACCTTACTTGAATTTTATTTTGAACTTCATTTTGTTATATAGGGCCCAGTTCAAGTCTGTCAAGATCCAGATGGATCTTGAGCCTATCTTTGGGGGTGTTGGCCATTCCTGCCAGTTTAGTGTTGTCTGTAAATGTGATGAGTTCCCCTTCTATTCCCTCATCTAAATCATTTATGAAAATGTTGAAGAGTGCTGGGACTAAATTAATCTTAATTAATTTTAATTAATCTTAATTCCTTTCATTTATTTCACAAACTATTACATAGAGACAAATAATGAAAAACACAAAGTAACATAGATTATGTACAGTTTATCTGATTTTACTTCTATATCTGCTGCTAGAGAGTTAAAAAAACAATTACTTGTTTTAGTAATTGATCCATTTTGATACATGATCACAAATGGGCATATAGTTTAGGAAACTCAGGATTACTTTAGAACTGATTTCTGTAGACAAAGTTGGTTGAATATCCATTATTAAAACTCCATTATGATCCCAGAGAGTTGGACTGCAGAAAAGGGAACTTTAAATTTCATAATATTTATATAAATCAAACATTCTTTCTCACTTACTACAATTTATTTTTGTTTGACCCTGAATTTGGTATACTGATAAAAATGCTGGATTAGAACACATGATTTCCCACTTTCCAGTGGTCCTTATTAGACTGGGAAATCAGTTGGGTGACCTTGGGCCAGTCTTTCTTTCT